>NW_017149415.1:123108-129596 GCF_001652005.2 Ceratina calcarata | reverse complement strand
GCGTCAATACTTTATTGGATATTTCCTTCTATACTTTTTAGCACGTAGCTATTTATGATTAGCATTATTCTTCCGACGTCTGATTTCTTTTTAATTATAGGAAATGCGGTTTTCTACAACATATTTTTTTTGTGAGACACCAAAATTTGTGAATATCTCATCAAATATAGTATTTGCGATGGGAGTAGGTTCCAGGTTTAGGGGATAGGGATTAGGATTTGTGAGGACAGGAATATGAAGTTTAGAGGTTGAGGATGATGTGAAAGAACGATGCAACTAGGATAGTCTTTGAAAGATAGGACAAAGTGTGTAAATATGAGCCAAGGAGTGCAGTGATAGAATAATGAGATTTCAGTATGGAAAATAGAAGATATGAGATCTATTCAATTTTAAATAACGTTGCCATACACCAGAGATCTTATGGCTCATACAATCTTAAGTACTGACGTTAAAACGATATTTGAAACGTATGGTAGTCCTCCTACGCTTAGTGTAAAGTTAATAACAGCTAAGGGCGAAGTGGCTCCCATCGGCGCGGCAATCTCGACAAAGAAGCGCGGGCGTGTTTGATCGCGTGGGACGCAACCCTGGTGTCCCTTGTTTTAGCGTGGCAGCCGCGAGCCTCGCCTCTGACCCCGGGCAAATATGCATAGGGTCGAGACGCGTGGGTGGCCGCGAGGTTACGTGTGCACGCGTTCGGTGGCACTCGGGACGCAAACACACGGGGGCCGCGTACATACGTGGGCGCGTAGCGCCGAAAACCGTGGGCCGCTGGTTTATTCGGTTTGGAGAAAAGTAGGCTGGGAGCAAGCTTAAGCGTGGCCGACTGTGGCAACCGCTGGAATCGTGTGCGGCTTCGCGGAAAGTAGGATGTGAATGTTGAACGCAGTGCGACGTCGGAGGGTTAAGGGAGAGACGAGGGACGAGAAGGGGCGTGGGTGGGTCGGTTGTTGCTTTAGGGTTGAAACTGAAAGGGGGTAATCCGGCCCGTGAACGGACCGGCGGGGGAGTTTTCTAATTTGAATGTTTGATGTCGGATCGCCTTTTGTTTCCTGCCCGGGCCACGGCGGCAGCGAGAAGAAATAAGAGCAGTTACATCTGCCCGTCCCTTCACCGCGCGGCCATCCTCGATCCCCCGCGTCCCATCCCCCTCGGCTTGGCTTTCCTTTCTACCTTATCCATTGTTTCCCACCTGATACCCTCTGCTGCCATTTCTGACCTCTTACGACGTAAACCTCTTGTAGCGATGGGATCAAGTCCGTTGCAAAATTGGATGCTTGTCCTCCAGGTTTCTAGTATACCGCCGTTACTCTGACACTTCGAAATGAAACTTTAACGTGACTCTTGCAATGACCGATTTTTCAAACAGAAAATTTCAATTCACTTAAGTTTAATTATTGTAATATCAAGAAATGTACATCCAGCTTATTGTATTTTACACGTTACGCGTTGTACGTCACTTATTTATGCTTATTTTCGGTCAATGTACAATTAATTGATTGCACAACAATTTTAATTTGAAGTTCGTACCGAAACCTCGGCCATGAAACGAATTTCTTTAATTCCCCATTTGTACGATGTTGAACCTCACTCGAATGGGACTGCCGTTTTCGAGTGGGCCACTTAATTCCGACAGAGTGTCACTCGGATATTGAGTGAATTTGAATCGGTGTACTCGATTCCATCGCTACCCTTTGCTCTTTCGCCACCACTCGACACCGGTCCCGCCCCCTTCGATCTCGACTGGATCTAGATTTCATTTTAACCTCCTCGAGGCTCCATTAGAGCTGCGATAGAGACCGGTAAGTCCTCGTTCTACGGGGAGAATATCGTTGGCCAAAGAGCCGAACCGACCGAAAATTACGACTTGTTGACGCGACGAGACGTTACCTCGAATCCTTCGGCTTGGACCCCGTCACGGTTCCCCCCGGCGCCCTCGAGTGGACCCTCAGCTTCTATTTTTATCCTCGCGCCACGATCCACGATAAAGCCAATTAACTCTGTGTAAATGCTAATACAGGGGACAACGGGCGCGCTGTAACCGGATACAGTAACCACGCTCGTTAAGAGGCGCCTCTAAAAAGCTCGTAAAGGTTGCCTCGCGACCTCCGCCGTCTCCGCCCACTCCGCGTTCGCCACTTAGTCGTGTCACCTCGGCCTTCGCCGACTTTTCCCTCGCTAGATCTCGTTACGACACACGGGGCTAGCTGCGAAACTCGCGACACGTCGTCGTCGCGAACAACTACGGATTCTTCGGCTATTTAAATGCTAATGCATCTCCAGGCCCGCCATCATCGAACCGCTAA
Source organism: Ceratina calcarata (assembly GCF_001652005.2). NCBI lineage: Eukaryota > Metazoa > Arthropoda > Insecta > Hymenoptera > Apidae > Ceratina > Ceratina calcarata. The sequence goes on along the minus strand of NW_017149415.1, from coordinate 127,290 downwards.
CGGAGATCGGAGAATTCGTCTGATCGGAAAGAGCGGAGACCGATCAACGTCCCACGCCGCCGTCCCGTTTCTTTCCGGAAATACAAGGGGGAAGAGTTTTTCTTCTCCGGCTCGGGCGGCGCGGCGATCCGTTACAGAAATGTGCACTTCGCAGCGGACGTAAGAACCGACTCGACTGTCCCCTAACATCTCCGGTAGCTACCGTTCGGAACCTACACTCCCCGGTTTCTTGCTTCCTTACTTCTGCTCGCGACACTCCCCACTCCTTGGCTTCTTCACGTCGGGTCTCCCGTCTGGATTTCGACGTCCAGGACCAGCCACCGTTTCCCGGTCCTCCATATAAATGGTAATGTTACACGGCCCCGGGATCGGCAACGAATTGCAGTGAGCGAGTCCTAACCCTCTGACAGCTCCCGCGATGGAAGCTCGTCTAACCGGAAACTCGCCCCAACGGATTTGATATTTCTCTTTCGTTAAAACGTTACGCGGCGCTCTTTCCTTTTTCTTTACTGTTGGTAGTAATGTATTCTAACTGCGCATGTTTATGCTAATACCTTGCTCTCGCGAACGCGATTAAGGAAACTCCGAGCTCAGATTTGTGGACGCATTCCGAATGCTATTCTTACTTCTGCACATTTTTAAGTTTTCAAGTAGGGAAGTTTATACTTCCAGGCAAGGAGAATTGATATGTTTGAACAGACTTGGAAGATCAATAAATCAGTTCAATTTATTTTTTAATCTTTTCAATAAATGATTAATTATTTAAATTATGTTTATAATTTTCTGCTAGGGCTGTGTATAACGCGAGTTCTTATAATGCAGCAAATAATAAAACACAGAAATTACCTGATTCAAGAATTAAATCTGGTTTGATTAGATTATTTTCATTCATTGAGCATTAGATTTTCTCTTTCATTGAGCATTAAGTTGTTTTCTTTGATTGAAGATTAGATTGTTTCTCTTTGATTGAGCATTAGATTCTTTTATTTCATTGAGCACTAGATTGTTTTCTTTCATTAAGCATTAGATCGTTCTCCTTCATTGAGTACTAGGTTGCTTTCTTTGATTAAAGATTAATTGTTTCTCTTTGATTGAGCATTAGATTGTTTCTCTTTAACTGAGGACAGTGACTAATAATCAAGACAGAAAAAGTAGTTTACAATTTAAAAAATCTGAAAAGGCATAATACATAAATTTCTATAATTATATTATATTTTTTTGCAAGTAGTTCTGAATAGAAAAATGCGACAAAATTAGAGTAGCACTGCATGGCCCTTTAGAATATCTGAGAATTCTTTTCAAAACTTTCGACACGCTATATTCGAAAAAATATAGATCGCAGACACTTGTAAAAATACATCGTTCCCGAGCTATCGAACTTTGTCAATTGTTTTTGAACAGATCGTCGATGATAGAATCGCGAAATAGTCTGACGAGTTGCATACAATCCAGTAGAACATCTTCACACGTTGCAATCACAGTAAAAAAACTGTACTATTTTTCTATTACACGGGAGTCTATCGTGTATCGTATTTTTTATACATCCACCTAATGATTTGTCGAACGTTTGAAACAGTGAGAACGACATGATCAAAATAAAGACGGTTATACAATTTTACCGAATAGTTTCCTTGCACAGGTTATCGAAGAAGCTCCGGAACCTACAGGTGTAAGGGAAGGAGGAGACCCGGACCGGAGATTTAGTTTTATTCCCCGACATATATATGCGTCTTTATCTCGGTTGTACATGCTTTCCCTATCTCCGTCAGTCGGGCTTTCAATTCCTATTTTTCCGGAAGTTTTTCCGGCCCGCTGATAAGACTCCGAAGGGTTTCCTCTTATCTCGAAACGCCCATCGAGATTGTCTCCATCCGAGAATTTTCTTTGAACCCTCCCGGAGAGGTTCAATCAGTATCGGACAACGTTTAGACTTTATTTAAAAATTCTTTCGTCACAGACAAACGCGTTATCAGGCAATCAGCTTCGGACTGCAGTTTACGTCCGCAATATCTGCCGAAAAAATAGCCAGCGCCTTTCTCGTTGTTCCTTCGACGATACGAAAGAGTTTTAATTAGAGCGTCGTGTACCGCGCGTGGAGTAACAACGGTAGATATTATTTTCGGAGGGCCGCGAGTGGCTTCGGGATCGCGCAAGTATTTCGCATCGCACGGACGTGGTCGTGTTGCGGCGCATTTAAACGCGGCCAAGTTAGCCGCGTGAAAAGTTTCCAGCAAGAAATGCTCGTTAAGCACGAAGCCCGGCGGCTCGAGGATCGGCCCGGGGTCCGGTGCCAACCGCACCGTCGGATTTCGCGCCAAATGCGGCAGTAGCCAAGAGGAGCGAAGCGAAGGGAAGCATATACACGCTCGAATGATTCCTTATCGCGCGTTCAAAGGGACGGTCGCCCGGAAGGAGGCCAAGGCGGGAGGGGGACGGGGGGTTGGGGGTGTAGGCGGTTATGGAACGGAAAATTGCGAAGGAGTAACGCGCGACAATTGCCACGAGAGGGAAGTCGGAAAATTCATCGAATTTCCCAGGAGGATCGGTCGAACCCAGTTTGCCAAATGGGTTTCATCACGATTCCCGAGGTTCGAAGGATTCCTTTCCGAGCCGTGCTCTCAGAATCGACTGCCCGCGATTAGCCGTCAGATCTTGAATCATGCCGCGTACAAGCGATTCTACGTGACCGGCTCGTAACACTCACGCGAGGAGTGGAATTCTTTGTAAAATATCGTGCGGCTAACGCGAGCTTAATGGTACGTGGCCAAGTATAGAGAAGATCGGTGCGTTACTCACTTGGAATATCCCAAACGCTGTGCCGAGGTGTTCATTTGTCCGCACGACCGTCGTCACGATCATTACTCTCTCTCTCTCTCTCTCTCTCTCTCTCTCGTTCTCTTTCTCTCTCTCTCTCTCTCTCTCGCGCTTTCTCCAGGCTCTCGCTTCGCACCTCCTCCGTACTGTCATTCGCGAACCACTACATCTTCCCCGTACTCTACTTTTCCTCTTTTTTTTCCTCGCCTCCCTTTGTTCGTCTTTCTAACCCCTTTTGGTCACAAACCACCGTGCGTGCCAAGCGAAGAACCGCGCGGGACGTGTCACAGTAGTATAGGTCTATACTGCGTCGTACGTCTCCCGTGTACACCGCACACGCGTACACGCTTGGCCGTCCGCGCACCACTAATCGGACAAGCACCAACAGCAGTAGTAGCAGCAGCAGCAGCAGTCAGCATCCGCGTGCAAAACGTACTTCTGCTTACTGTTCGAGAAAATCCACTTTTCGATGAGCATCGATCCACGACTGGATCGATTCAGTCCGACGGATTCAAATCGAAACGCGGACGCGTACACTGGATGAACTTCGTACGAGTTTGTCGCCGGAGTTGTTCCATTTTCGAAAGCCGACGCGGAATCAGCTGGTTCTAGGTCGCAGGTGATACCAAGTTCGAATTCCCATTTGTCCCCGCGACACGGCGAAGTTCGAACTTTATGAATGGACGATGAGAGCTCCCGGAGGCTCGAAGTCGGAAGTTTATGGCCACGGTGGTGCAACGGCAGGTCGGTGGAAACGCGGGGGTCGCCGTGGCCGCGACGCGTCCTAAAAAGCCTCCCTCGCTCTCTCCGGACGAAGCGCACTGTGTGTGCAACCCGCGCCGCACAGACACGCAACCGCGAACTGGGTGTCCTCGACCGGAGGCGCCTGCGGTCCAGGCTGCCACGCAGTATACTGAGCCGTGCCGGCTGCCCGGGAGAACCCGTGGGCGAACGAAGCTCGCCGAAAATCTGCGAAGATCCTCGATTCGATACGCTCCCTCCCTCTTCGGGGTCGCGTCCCCCTGATGAGAACCACGCTGGATTGTCTATGGACCTTGCGTGCGCGTCGCTGCGTCGTCCGAGTCGCTCCTCTGTTTTAGCCCTTTCGGATGCCTCGACACCCCCGGGAATAATTAATAACAATCCGTAGGTTCATTAACTTTCGACTCATAAACTGAAGAAACAGAGTCACATTTTCATTCGGGATGTGTCGTTCATACGTGCCAATTAAAAAGATGTTTCGACTCGACTGTTGTAGTGGAACTAGCATTCCCTGTCGTGGCTTCATAAAACTTTGGTGAAAAATAGTAGAATTCCTTTTTTATTGTCGTATATATCTTATTATTATATATGAAATCCAACCCCTTC
>NW_017149415.1:100114-121561 GCF_001652005.2 Ceratina calcarata | reverse complement strand
TTATTAACTTTCAACTTTTAATGTATAGAAATATAGTCTCATTTTTGCGTGAGTGTCATATATCATTCATACATGCCAATTTCAATGAGTTTTGAATTATTTGAAAAAGTTTGGGCTTCAATATTATAATAGAACTAAGGAATGCCAGTCATGGCTTCGTTCGCAGTACTTTTGTTTTGGTGAAATATGATGGAATTCAATTTTGATTGATATCCCTGTAAACAAGTAGTTCTTCTCATAGGTGCTAAGATTGATAGGCTGCTTGCTGAACTCACTCTGAAGCAAGCTACATGAACTGTCCGTAGAAGATAAGAAAAATAACGAAATTCGTAAAAATAAATTTCACTCCTGAAACGATGGCATTTTAAAAAATCCAGTAATTACTTTATATTATTTTTATTTACAATTTGGCATCAGAACTAGTTTGATATCTCATCAAATTAAAGAGATATTGTAAAACAGAGAAAAACACATTTTACTCGATTTCCACTCCCAGGAGAGGAATATCGAAAAATGCTCCTTTAGGGAGCACCTGGAATATCGTAGGAATTTAACGTAAAAATTTCAATTAGATCGGTACGGTACTTTTTGCTGCTCATTGATGGGATGAAAGCTCTTCCACATCTATAAATTGAATTATAATTAGGTTTAAGGGGTCTCGTAAGTTCAAATAACTCATAAGGTATTTTTAATAATATATTTATTTATTCTATTTATATATATTATATATTATTACATATATAAATAAAATATTTATTTATATATATATCTAAAATATTATTTATATATATATTATTACACATTGAAATAAAATATTTATTTATGTATATATTTATTTTATTTTATTTTAATAATATACTTTGCGTAGCTTCCAGGAGGATACGCAATGCAGAGGTTTGTCTTTATTTCGAGATACGAGAGTCATTTGCAATTTTTTAAATAGAATGTCTAATATTTTTTTTCAATAAAATACCAAATTCTGAAGAAGACAGTATTTTAGTATAAAAGTAAAATTATTAATTATTAAAAGATTCTCAAATTAATAACCACCTTGACTGTTAATACAACTTGCAAGTCAAGATGGCAAGTCACGTTTGTAAATACCTTCTTAGTTAGATGTTAGATATAATCAATATAATATATAGCATAATTCAGTAGGTATTTTGCTTAGTAACAGAATTATATTCAGTAACAGATAAAAATACAATATAATAATAATTATTCTACAAACTATTCATTACTCATGCTGAATCCGATTACGCAAATGCATTAACTGTAATGGACACCAGTTGGAGCATCTCTTGAAATAAAATTATTTTTATAAATATTTTAATAATTATTCATTTCAAGCCCATATTAATATAATACTATTTCACTCAGCATTCGGTGATTTATTGAAAACCGAGAAAAGATATTTCGATTTATTTGAAGAAACAGAAAATAGATTACAGCATTGCACGTCCACCTGGAAGCCAAGAAAACATTTATTTTAAAATATTTATCGTACAGCAAATTCCTTACGAGTTATTCGAAACGGGACTCACTCAGTCCGCAAATCGAATTAAAATTCCATTAATGAATGCACATTCAGACGGACATAAGACAGTGACAAATGATACTCGTTAAAACAATCGCGAGTGATAGAGTCGTTCGTAAATAACTCGGCTCTTCCTATTACTGATGATCAAACACGAACACCGGATTCTTGATCCCCTGCGCTCACAGTTTGCCAAGACATGCATCTTCGTGATTTAGTTGATAGCGGACCCCAGCAGCGTAGGTTTGCGCCGAGGATTTCTGCCTCCCAACCACCTGTATTATCCGGCGTATTATAAAGAGGAGAAGAGACCTTAAAATCATGCGCGGCTAGAGAGACAGCTCGTTCCCAGCTGGGAAATCGCGTCGGCTACGGCGTTATCAATGAATTATTAGGGCAGCCAGAGAAAACAGCCCGTTGCCGATGCGCTCGCATTCCTGACGCATGAATATTGCCGCCGCCCGGGAACGTACATAATGCAAATGTTTGGAAATGCTAAAAAGATTCAGTTTTTTGCTGCGCCACCTGCGCGTCCCGTGGCCTCGTCGTCGCGTGAGCGGAATTTATATCGCCGGCTCCCCCCGTCCCCGGTAGCCTGTACAGTGAGGTAACAGATTTCCGGAATGATGTTTGAGTAGAAAATAGGCTGATCGATGTCCGCGATGCCCGATTACCGTGAAAAGTGAAATTTATAGCTGTTGACGTTGCCTGTTTGACTGGAAACCTGCCAGTCAGATCAATCTAATCCACGACTAAATTTCATTAGAAAATAGTAATTCGAATTCGACTCGCAGTTCTATTGGGTTCAATCAAGTGTTATTCAGGCGTCCAATTCAAATTCAAATATGTCGTGGAATAGTCTTGAAACGTCATTGGTCTGCGGATTTTTACGCAAAATTGTGGATTCATGTTTATATATAATTTTCATTTGTGAATTAAATATCACATGATCCAAATTACTTTGAATATTTTATATGCTTTTGCATACTGAGTGCACTAATCAGAATTCAGCGCACTTGTGTTTAATAAATGTATAAAAATCCGCAGTCCCTACGTCGTCCACTGATTTTCCTGAAAATAGGAGATCGTCATAGAAAGATTAATTTTTACATTTCTAAATCTAATGTACTATTACATACTGGCTGCTTTCTTCACTGGCATTTACTGGAAAATTAATATGTTCTCAGTTGGTATTGAAATTATGTTTTTCCTGGAGAAAATTCTTAGAAATGTTTGTAGGATGTAAGCAAATATTCTTGAGATAGTACGTACAAAAATACTTCGGGTACCGCAGGTTTCTTCTTTATATTAAAATGAAATATGGAATGTGCCCTCTGAAAGGCACGTCTGACTACACGATTGCAGCGGGTACGTGCACGTGCACGTGTCCATGAGGTTCAGCGGCGAGTTTCCGTGCATGCTAATGGTTTCGCGTGTTATGGCGCGTGATTGAATCGTGTGTGACGACATCGCGTTATAGTAAACACGGGTAGCTACCGCGGCGGCGTTGGAGGCTCTCCTATAATGCAAATCCGTAGCGTACACAGATCTTTGGTAACGGCGAGTTTGCCGTTCCATCGCCGCCGTTTCGGTTGCTCGCCTCCGCCTATTTTCCGCCTCCAGCGCCGACCCCCCTCTGCCCCCTCGCCGAGCCGCCTTTCATGGGGTTGCCTCGGCAGGGTTGGGGTCAGTAAATGGGACATGGGTATTGATCTCTTTCGTTCTTCTTCTTCAACGTACCCTGGATCTCCTCGTCCGCCGTCGACCCACGCGTTTGCATCCTCTTTGGAATCGATCCTCGCTAACAAATGTCGCCGGCGTTCGGATACAATCCGTCCGATCCCCTAAAATACGTTCTTCCACGGGACAACTTAATCGTCCGAAGTCCTAATCAGGATTTTTATATTATCAGCAGATTTTTCATGCTTCATGGTTCTTATCTTACTATTATATAAAGAGAACAGGTTTGTTCGTGTGGTAGAGAAAGTATTTACAAAGGGGCGGTAGCTCTGTTATATTTTCTGGAGTGTCATAAGGTATATTTGTTTGTAAGGCAAATAACATATTTATTATTGAGTGGGCAAAGATTGATGGTGGGTTTTTGTCGTTTTGTCAATATTTGACATCCGAGAGATTTTGGTCCGAAATATTCAATAATTAACTACTCAAAAATTGATTTATGTACTTTTCAAAGTTCACGTCTTATTGGGATGAAACGTATTTTTACATATTTTTCAGATTTGATTTTCGTTCACAAACGTTATTAACACGAATACTTAAAAATTCATTTCAGGATTTTACATCACTAAGGGGATGAAAATCTATATTTCAGAAATCCTTGATATCTTCGACAAGCTCGTCGACTTGGTATTTGTCCAAGCAATTTTTTTACCCTCTACATTCTGAATTCTATATTCGATAATTAATGCGTGCCAAGCCGTGACGATGGTATGCTATATCTTTGTTCAGTTTCATTTGTCACAGTATCTGCTCGATGGATTTTTACAATAGCGGGGCGATGGAATTACGTTCGGTAGAACAGGAACATGAATCAACGGCCGCAGAGTCTGGTTAATTTCCGCGTGAATTGAATGAAATTGCATCGGAATCCCGGCGCGTCGCGCGATTCGTTCATCGGGCTAAGATACTTTCTATTGGCAGCGAGCGCGACAGGTATTCCAGTCACGTGTTGGACATTCCACGTCCCGGGCTCGGTAGCATGTGTCACTGCGAAAACACAATCGCACGGATCGATCGCTGCTGGTGGTAATCAAAAATTCCTGATTACACTTTGACAGGGCTTCGCGTTTCCCACTTTCGAAAACGTTGTAACGTCTACGGCGGCGTAGCGTAGGTCGAGTGCCGCTCGAGATTTGCGCTGCGAGAGGGGTCGTGTCGAGGGTTAGAGGCTCTCCTCCTCGACTCTGATTGGATTCCCCCGGGATATATACTTCGTCCAGCCAGTCTTTTCCAGCTTAAGACCGCTCCTCGTTCCCGAGTTTTCGGCGCCTCGAACTCCAGAAGCTGTTTTGGTTCCCCCAATGGAGATGCGAAACCTCAGCCTCCATTGTTCCCAATGTCAAAGCGACTTATATAGGGAGCTCCTTCTCCATTTCTTTTTTTTTCTTCTCCTTTTTCTTCTCTCGCCTTCTTCTTACCTCGGGCAGAAGGAGCTCCGTCGACTCCACCTGATAATTAAGTCCCCGGGACTTTACCGGCGAACTTCCTTTGGACGATAAAGGCGGCTGACAACGCTATTGCTCCTTATCATAATTAGTTCTCGAGACGGTACTCGCCCTGAGCCAACTTGTCGAATGAACACCACTGAAATCTCGTTATTATTTCTCCCTTCTTCCACCCATCGTACGATTCATCTCGTTTGGTTTCCCCCGGTACTCGCCGCGAGGCGTTTGATCGATTGTTCGAACGAACGGACTGCCAGACGATCGGCGAGATCCACGAAATGCAGAATTTAAATAATTAGCATTTAATCGGAACCACGGGGGTGGCTCCACCGTGCGTTTCATTTACTTCGCTCATTTCCCTGCCGTTTAATCATCCATTCGCCCGAGGAAGTTTAATTGAAACCATGTTTGATATTTTCAGAAAGCGAGCGGGCAGCCCCGGATACATAATGAAACATGCGTTTTGATTATTGACGTCGCGATTATACCTCAGCGAATAATCGATCTAAAAATTTGATTACCGATTATAACTGATAAAACGGTACACGTTAAACCTTAATTGCGATAATTATTGAATGGGCGGTGTTGGGGGCGAGGAAAAACTGCGTACAAACAGTCGCGCGTGTGAGTGTGGAAGTTTTCCTGAAGGGGATTTTCGAAAATGGGATTTGCCGGAGAAAAGTTATGATCCGGTAACGGCCGCGAGTTACTCGGCGGTTTTCTTTCCTCCCGGCCGGAAATTCGATTACCGAAAGTTTCGGGACTTAAAAGAGACACGTCCCCGATTCTTCTTTCTCTCCATTTATGAAATTCACTTTCTACGCGGAAATCCGGTTCGCAGTTCGCTTTATCGAATCGCGCCGATTCACCGTGAGATAGGTGAGGAACGAAATTTCTACAACCCGGCTGTCTTTCCAGGAAAACAAGCGGAACGGTCTCGCGTAGCCATCACCCTTATCAGAGTTAGTTGGCGCGCGGCTCCCTAAGGAACTGCCGTGACTTACGGCCAGCGACGTCTACTACATCTTGATAGCCCGACGGTGATGTACCGTGCATGCCTATGTTAAGTGCCGTGACAATAATTCCCGGAGAATACCCGGGATAATGCGGCTAACCAGTTGTTCCGCGGTTTCGCCAACTGCTGACGTCTGTCTCGATGACAATCGCGCGCAATTACCACTCGACCCTCGGCTCGCGATTCGTCAACGTTATGTGTACCGAGATTTAACCGGAACGGGACTCTCATTATTCATTATTCAAACGAATTATCCGAGTTCAATTCTATTGTTAATCTCATCTACGAACCGATCTGTATTTCATTCCAATTCCATTTTTTTATTACTTTATCTGACTGCAGTATCAATTTGACTTCCATTAAACAATAGAGAAAAGATTCGATGTACTTTGAGTGTCATTAAAATATCACAACAGTAATTAAATGAAAGAATGATGTATTCAAGAAAATATAAAACTGTTCTTTATTTTGTTTGAATTGTATTTTTCTATTATTTTATCCAATTGCAATATCAGTTGGACTTCCATTAAAAGGAATATTACAAATTTCAATAGAAAAGGGACTTGATGTACCTTACTTTTATTAAAATAACAGAACAGTAATTAAATGAAAGAATGATATATTCAAGAAAATATGAAACTCTATTTTGTTTCAATTATACTTTTTTATTCTTTCATCTACTTGCAATATCAGTTGGACTTCCACTAGAAAAAACATTACGAGTTTCAATAGAGGAAGGATTTGATGTATCTTTATTGTTATTGAAATATATCAAAACAGTAATTAAATAAAAGAATGACGTATGTATTCAAGGAAATATGAAAGTCTCATTGTTCCTTACTCAAAAACTGCATTGAATTTTATTCTTCTTGCACTTTGTCTTGATCTCATCTATTGATCTGATGCAAAACTTCTTCTCATTTTCTTGACAAAAATTGAAGAAAAATACAAGAAGAACTTTTGCGTCAAGCCAATACAAACAGACCCACTTTTATTCCATCTTATTACAATACCCATAGGACTGCAATTAGAAAAAAAACATTAGATTTTAAACCATTATAAATATAAATACAGAAATGATTCCTGTTATTAAAATATCAGAAGAGGAACTAAAAATGAAAAAACGATACGTATAAGAGTCGTATGACCTATGGGCACTCAAAAATCGTTTTGAATCGCCGAGACTGGCCGAATTAGCCCGAGCGTTGGTCTGGCGATCGATTCGCGAGGCCGAAAGCATTTCCTCATCTTTTCAGTGGCTCCTCTTCGTGGTATCTCGCGTCCACAAGAGGCGCGCGGCTTCAAAGTATACGCAAACTCGCTGAAGAGAGCTTTCTTTTCAAAGAATATCCCATTCATGAAACGGTCGCTTCCCAGTTGACGTTTTCGTCTTCTTTTCTTCGTTCCTTGAGTCGCACGCTTGTGCACCTTCGTTCATAAGCCTTAAAACACTTGTAAGTGTTATCTGAAAGACTAGGAAGATTTGTGAAATGTTTAAATTACTAATCGCCATACGCGGTGTCGTTTCGAATTACGCAGCTGAATATATTAATCGTACAAATAATTTTGGTCATCTTTTGTATAACAATTTTAATGGAAAATACATTATTTAATTTTTCTAATTTCTTTTTATTTGTGAGAGAAAGAAGAAGGTTTTATTGTTATATTTTCTTATTAAAATATTACGATCAACATATTACGTCCTCAGAACGTCTCGTTTGTCTATACATTTTATAACGTGTTCTTGTAAGACCTGTAATTCATGTTGGAGACGCTGTGTCGTCGCTTCTGTGTTCCTTAGCTCAGTGCAAACTTGTTGAACTCTCAGCATGCAAGATCCTCCAGGTCACCGGATGTGCCGCTGATCTTTTGTTTCCGGTTTACCTTGTTTGCTCAAGGACCCTTTCTAGCCCTCTCTCATTGACAAAGTTATGGGCGAAGACGGGCAAACTAGCACCAGAAATCGCGTTAACTGTAATTACCGAGTTGCTGCGGCGAGTTACGTGCCCCTTCAGCAAACTGTCCGACCCTTTACTGTCAGCCAGATTGCTGTTGTTTGAACGTCTGCTGAATCAATACAATTAGTCCCAAGTGTGGTCGTATTTAATTAAAGCAATTGCTTGATTTAGTAATTAATGTTCTACCTGAGTTCAGCTTCATAGAGTTTTCATTACGTACGTTTTTTGAAATTATACAAATTATGACTTTCGTAATTGACAACGTTCGATACTAAAGAAAATAGTATTTATTCCTTGATTATCTTCCATTCGGATTTCTATAGTTTCTAGCAATGGTATCATAACCTTCCGCTTCTATCTTAGAATCCTGCCTTACCAGTAAGCAGTATCAGTTGTCAGCTGAGGATCACTGGATTCCCCCATTGAGGACAGACACCGAGGAGAGATTAATAGAATTCTGTTAAAGTGTGTTAAAGAGTGACAGACTTTTGGGACTTCGCGGTAGAAAAAGTAGACAATTTTTAATGCCCTCTAGAATATCTTGTACTTGGAATAAGAAGAAAAAAGGAAAACAGTAGTCGATTTTAAATTGTATACGATGAGAGTCGATAACACATCAGTATCAGAAATTTCTCCTTGGTGATTCCCTTGAAATATCCTTGGCCGGTATTCAGAATCGTTACTTATTTTTAAGATCGTTTTAAGTATTTCCTATTCCTGTCTGTTCCATATTTCCAGTCCCTGTTATATACAGGAAACAGAGACTTAAGTAAATGCTTAAGGCAATTTTAAAAATAAGTAACGACTCTGAATACCGGCCCTTGAGTCTTCGCCGGTTATGGATTTTGGTGAGCCAGATGGCACTGGCACCTCGATAGCGCCCGTGAATCCCTTGATTTCAAACATGAAACGTTCTCCCTTTTAATAGTATTACAATCCATACGTCGAAATGCTTTTATTAAATTTCCAAGTACGTTCACGTAACTGGGACGCTGCTTCCGCTTTTCAAATATGCGGTTATTCATTCATCTTGGAAGTAATCATTGTAACGAGGCTCACGTATCGCCACTAAAACGTCCGAAGGGGTGGCTGCGGTTGACTGACTGACTGACTGGTCGGCTGGCCGTCGGAAATTTCTCGGCGTCCGAATCGTGCAAGCAATCGTCGGAGTTAGTTTCCTCGATCGTTCAACTCGTCGAATATCGTATCGAGCGAGGTTAAATGCCCGCGAGCGACGCGGCACTTCAAAGGGCAACGTGCACGCGTGCATAACTTATTGATGAGCTTCCACCTTTCGATGAAAGTTCACGGGCTCCTTTTTATTTACAAAAGAAACAACGATCACTCATCGATTGGAAATTCATTTCTATCAAAACGTGCCCTCATTCAATTTGAAAGATTTTCACGTATTATCAGGTTTTGATAGAATGACTTATGCGAAATAAAATATTTATCGTGTCAGTTTAAAAAATGTATTTTAGGTAAACGTTCATTTTATTATTTAAATATTACAATAGGTGTGCAACTTTTGGTGGTCTGGACAGTTTCGTAAATTACATGCAGAATTTATATTTTTGACATAGTCAATGTATAAAATCCGAGGTTTACTTGTAATATAAAATAATTCTTGTATTGCTGCTGAAATAGATTGTTTCAATTTGTGCTCGAAGGCTTATGTTTCTGTAGTTTTAAGTAAACATAAAATTACAGACACAGTGAGTAGAAATTGTGAGGTGAACAGAAATTGGGATATTCTTCATTTATGAAAAAGTAGCGAAACTGAATATTGTATATTCCTACAAATTAATACTTGGTTAATTGAAATGTGATAATTCTGCTTGCTGGTATTATAATAATTGGAAACAATGTTAATAGCGTTGAGTAAGTAGGAGGAATGTTGGAAGATGATCGTGATACAAAATAATTTTAGGTAAACATGAATTATACAAAAGTGCATCAATTATCAGAAATTGGGAGATTTACCTTACTATTAATAAAGACTTGTATATTCCACGTTTCTACAAACTAATGAAAATTTGCATAATTGCGTTTGTTGTTATGGAGATCGTAGACAATGTTAATGGCGTCGGTTAGGTAGGAGGAATGCTAAAGGATGATCGCGATGGTGTACCCGGCAAAGGACGGGACGGCGCGACGTCCAAGATTTTTCTTGCGACTGCTCGAACCGCGGTCGGGTTTGATAATTGGCCATCCATCCGGAACCATTGAAGCGAGAGTGGTCCCCGCGAAGCGGGCCTAGAGCTCCGACGACGACGCCGCGCCGGTCCCACTGCTCGGTTGTCCATAAATCAATTAATTTTAGCCAGTTCGATATGCCGTGGCTCGGGTTAATTTAAATTCTTTCGGAAGCCTTTGGAATCGTTGGAGCACCGACGACGTGCAGAGGCCGAAACCGCGCGCGCGACGACGTCGCGGTCGACCGGTCGGCAGGCATCATCAGTCTGGTGGGGGCTGATTGGTGACTTACAACCATAAGAGCGACGAACGAGAGAAAAAGAGCGAGAGGGAGAGCGAGGGAGAGGGAATCGGATGAGAGCAGACGCCACCTTAAGTATTTCTGATCGAATTCCAAATGGCTGGTTCGTCGTCCGGTCGGACGGTCGGTAAGAATTCAAACCATGACGAGCAAATGGACAAGATCCCGCGTCCGCGTCGCGTCGTCGGTTCGATCGTGGGGCGCACGACTAACGGCGGGGACAAGGGGAGAGTACCCTGAGACAGACACGGCGTAGCTGCTCCTTGCGTGAAACGAAGGAAGGGGCACCGAGCGAAGAAACGAGCGAGCGGTGAAAATCGCGACGCAAAAAGCCGCGCAGTTCGCGGGGTCGATCGATGAACCCTGCAACCGAAACGAACTAGCGTCTGGTCTACACTCCTTCGTTTTCTCCTCTTTTCTGGACTAGAGGTGGCTTGGCCGCGCTGATACGTTCGACAGCAGCCCCCTCCTTACGTAATTCCGGCTAGGCTTCTCCCTTCGGTTAAGATCAAAGACCCGATCGAACGGATTATTTATAGGCGACGATTCGGCGAATCGTCGCTAATTCGTCGCGATGCGATGCATCCTTCGGTACTCTTTGACCGATTGATCGGTTATGGAGTGAGAGAAGAGCGGCAGGTCTCCTTTTCTATCAGTATCTTTCCATTTGTCGATGTTTGTTCTTTTCGAAAGTATGTATGGACACAGACGCGTGTATTTAAAATGAAAGTGATATCATAGTTATCTAATTAATACTAGAACTGTCAAACTAGTCAGAATGAGTGGTTTTGAATGGAAGCATACATAAATAAAAAAAATACATAATTCTATATAGTGTTAATTTATGTGTATATATCTGATTCAGATTTTTTGCATTGATAACATTATAGACGTACACGAAATTTTTATATGGCCAGTTCGAATACGAATATTAATGACGCACATAGAGTTCTCGCCTGAATAGACTAGGGTGACAAGGGATGCAACTGCGTCTGTTCTTTCATTTGGAAGATCAATTTTGCATAGGTCGTAAAGGGTACGGGAATTGCTTTCATGAGAATCAAACGGGGATCGTATATCAAGCAAAAGCTTCTACTCCGCATCGGCAGTTGTTTCTCACTGTCAGCAGCAACGTATGTAGTTTATTTCGACAAATCCTTATGGAAGCTGACGAAAATTCTCCTTACAATTAGACTTAGCAAATTACTAATTAAATTAAATGATAAAAACATAATATAAATTATTAATATTTGAACGTACTTATACAACACAGAAACCATATCTACATACATTTTGTGCTATTTTTAAATGCCATTTAGTGCTGCCACGGTTTAAATAATAGTTACAATTTTAACAATTTGATTAAATAAATTTCGTTTTATTTAAAAATGGTCCTTTGATCGGTGCATGATAGATTTAATGTTAAAGACGAAGCAATCTATTGGATTGGATATATGGTGTGAATAGTTGAATGAAATTTAGTGAAATTAAATTCTTTTTTTAATCTCAATGCAGTAAGGAAGGACCGTCTAATCATTTGAGCTGTCATACACACTGAAGGCTACGTGACGATTCAGCTACATTCAAATTTGTATCGCACACACACACACATACATCTTATAGCCCTCTTATTCCTCATCTCCCATTACTCTAAACATCCTTTCTGATTTGATCATCGATACATTTTTGCCCGACGACATAAGCTTGCTCAGAAGCATTCATGCAACACAATCGAACTGCAAAAGCCTGGAATACATGATTTAATGAGGTTCTAAGACTTAGCTAAGGATCTGATTTTATTGAATTATCAGAAAATGTTTAAAAACAATACGAATTATTAGGTATAAAACAATCGAACTGCACAAACCTGGAACACACGATTTAATGAGATTTCAATACTTGGTTAACGATCTGAGCTTCTTCGATCATGAAAGAATGCTGTTCGATGTGAGATTGGAATCCCATTCTTGAAATCCGTTGATCCGTTAAAGGAGCAACGGCGGACTCGCCATTTTGTGTCTCATCGGCTCAGTAACGACCGGCACAAAGCGCATCGCGTGCAAGCTAATGAGAGTAATCACTTAATAAAAGCGGCCCGGCACATCGCGTGACGCTCTACACGAGCATAACTGAGAATCAATATTTGATTTTCAGGTTTCTCCCTCTCGCGAGGTCTCCTTTTTTCTCTCCACCTCCGTTTCTTCCGTTCCGTCTCGTTTAAGCGGAACGCGAGAATCCTCTCCTCTCCTTATTCTTTTTCCTTAGCTCGCCGCGTATAGAACGCCGCTTTACGAGAAATAACACGCATTTTACTGCTCACCGAGAAATTGATCGTTTCTCCTCTGTTTCAGACGGCCGCAACCATCTGATGGATGCCTCGGCCGGATCGGTCACGCTCATCGGCGTTTCCTTCGAACATCGACTAATGGAGACCCTTGTCAGCCAATTCGTCAGATTTGGTAAGTTTATGGACCAATCTGTTTATCTTAACAAATTGCAACCGAACATTTTCATTCCACGCCTTTTTTGTTTCTTTACTTATTCTGTGTGGCAAACAGTTCGCCTATCATTTCTCTCTCCCGTACACCTTGCGCAATTATAAAGCCAATCAAATTCTGCTGGCCATAAATAATAGCGAATTATCGAACGGGCATAAATGCATAATTGCAATGCAATTTATTGAATTATTAATAGACCGTCGGTTTTTATCCGCGAGATATTTATGGCAGCAATTTAAAAAATGTGATTTGATATGCGTCCGTCTTCTCACAATCTGCATATCTTTATACATGACTCACAGTCTTCACATGTTTCTTATTTACTAAAAATGCAATTTATAGAGTTACGAATTTCGTATGCTAAATATTTATGAAAGCAATTTGGAAAATGTGATTCGAAATGCATTTTATGTACATGCATTTTCTTATATGTATTTTGCATATCTTTGTACGTGACTTACATTCTTCAAATACTTCACATACTTTCCTATAAATGCGATTTATAGAGTTACGAATTTTTATGCTAAATATTTGTGGAAAATTTGATTTGGAATCCATTTGATATTTATTGATACATCGTTACACATTACTTAACCGATGCACTTTGCTATAAACCCCTAAAATATGCAGTCATCATTTAAATTGAAAGTCGAAATTTGATTTACTTCTCATATGAAAAATTCTGCTCGAGCATCTTTAATCGAAATGCATACGAGATTCCAAGAAGCGAGACCCGCGACGGCCTCTTTCTTATTTGATTCGGAGTCCGATTCCGGTAGCTCGCGATCTCGAATCGAACCTCGAGTTTTTTGTTGCCCCGCGAGTGGTGGCGAGATCTGGTAACGATCGGTTCCCACATGGTGGAATTAGCATCGTGCCGTCATCAGTCACTCGTTTTGACGCGGCGAAAATAAATAGTCCGGAGCGCGGGTATCCCGCGACGGTCGGAAGAGAGAAAAAAGGGGTAGGGAATCGGCCCAGTGAATTTGGATTCGTCGTACGCACGTATGTATACTGTTTATACATAGAACCGTGCGATCGCGGTGAATGCGTGCGCGTATGTCTCCGTGGAAATTTGGTAGCGATTCGCGGCGCGAATTTTCCACACATGATCGCGCCTCTCCATCGATCAAAATCCCGGCCGAATCTCTCGCCTGCTGTAATCGAGTCCAGAAATCCATTTGTCATTCCGGCTGTCCCTTTTCTCTGGTTCTTGGGAGGAACTCCCTTTTCCTTTTACAAAAATACTGAATCTCGACGGGTTTTTGCCACCCCGTGGTCTCCTGAAGTCGGAATATTTTTTTCGTTCTCCCTTCAAGAATTGATGAATCCAAAGATTGGGGATTAGATTTTTTCCTCCGTGGATGATCGAGGACCTCTCGAATTAGTTAGCTTTTTTGGACATTTTATTGATCTCTGTGTACGTCTCCTTTTCATTTTTTGTACATTTTAATATTCATAGATTGTTTAAGCATGTGAGAGGTTTGATCTTTTCAAAGGTGTTGGTAGGGAATTTAAAAAGAAGCCCATTACGGGCAAGTTGGAATTATGCTTTAGGGATGGAATGGGCTGGGAAAGGGTGAGGACCAGGTGAAAAACGAATTTTTCTCCAGCCGGTCCGTACAAAATTCTAATTTGACGTTGGAAACTGACGCGCAAAAGGGTGAAAAAGAAGCGGGGAGGCTGATTTTTACCCCTTGGGAAAGGATTTTTACGTATTATGAATGCGTCTGGCCTGCTGTCCCCCCCTCCCCGTCCGCCCGTCTCGCCGCGCGCGACGGAAGGGTGAGACGCAGGGGTTGAAATCGTAGAAAATGATAAACAGGGTGAATCTTATTCAAATAGAAAGACAAGATCCTGGATTTAACCGAGGAACCCCCGGGTTCGTTCGGCGTGTACCCAACCTTCGATTCCTCTACCTGAGCCATGGGAAACTTCGACTTTCATCACGAGTCTTTTTCTCTCGTTTTTTAACCCGTGCAGGGATTCACTGAAACTGTGAAATCGAAGCCTTTCGAAAATGAACCTAGACGAAACCATAATTCCTCATTTCTTAAACAAATTAGTTTAATTCTAAGAAGGACGATTCGCCTCTTGAAAATAATCTCTGAACTTTGTCTTCATTTCTTCTTTAGGTTTTTTCTCCATTTTTAGCTCATACAAAGTTTTATCATTAAGTTTTATCTTTCAAAAACTACAACCATAATTCAACCACATGCATAATTCCTACAAACCATAATTCCCTATTTACTAAACAAATGAATTCTAAGAAGAGGAATTCGTCTCTCGAAGATAATCTCCAAATTTCGTTTTGAAACCTGTTCTGTGATAAATTAAGTAGCAAAAGGGGTTAAACGCAATCCCTCGTTCTGACGATCGTTCCGGCGATAGTTCCGAAAAATAATTTCGTAGTGTGGAAACAACGAAACGCGAGTGGCCGAGCGAGGGGAAGAAAAGATTGGGACGGTGGAGCGACTCGAGCGGGAGGAAAGGTTAATGGATCCTGGCTCCATCTTTCGTTCCGTTGGAACGCGATCGCCACGAACGAAACCGACACCGCGTGCTCCAGGATATTCCGTAGCGAGGATCACCATCTCCCCGCGCAGACAGTATCACGATCTAGCGTCAAACTCGATCAAAAGCCACTGCTGGCACCAGCCTGCAGGGGAGAGAGAACCGGTTAAAAAAAGAAACAAATTGCAGCCGGTGATCAAAACCTATATTACTCTCCCTGACTAAAATCTCTCGGCTAATTTTTACCTAAACCATCGCTCGTACTTCATATTACGTTACCGTTCATCCTTTTGCCATTACATTTGACAATCATTGAATCAAATGCTACTGTGATTCATTTTTAAGCCAATGTGCAATACTATTCTCTTCGTTGCAAGTCATCGCGAATTCAAAAGAATAATTTAATGATACGTTAAACAACAATGCGAATAGTAGAGCATTGCAGTTTGTTAGTACATAGGGTTACGAAGAGGAGGTAGAAAAAAAGTTGGAAATCCCTTGAGAAAACACAGCTGGCGAGGTGCAGGTAGGTCGCGAGGGTTCCGTCAAATCTGGAAGAACAGCGGGACGAGAGAAATAGAGGAGAGGGGGTGACCATCGGATGACATCTTGCGCAATTTTATTTCTTCCCTTTTTTCTGGCGAACCCGGTCGACATTGAAAAGCCTCGCGACAGGAGATTCAAAGGGTTTCACCCTGACGGGGAAGGGGGAGGGCAAGGGTATTCGATTTCCTCCCTCTTCACCCTTTCTCCACGCACGCGCTACCTACCTGCCCCACTGTTTTCGCTTCTCGGGTTACTAAAGACGCGGAAATCCAGAAATCGCGAACCCGGCAGACCTTTTTTTCTCTCCCCCGATTTCTCCTTTTTTTTCTCAATGCTCCTGAGATCTTCCGCCCGTTCCCCTCGGTTGAGGCGAGCCCGGTGGCTCTCTCTTCCTCGCCGCGCGACTTCTCCTTCCTATCCACGGCTCTTAACCCCTTTTTTCCCGTCAGCTGCCGGCGCAACAGCTGTTATACTTCGCGGGCTCCTTTTTTCCCTTCTCGTTGTTCCGCGCGTTGTTACACGCGCGCCGGAACACACTGTTGCGCCGCACCGTTCGTCCGGAGTTTCGATATTATCCGCGAGCGTGTCCTTATCTCGGTCCCGCATCGGCGAACGATCGGCCGCAGCAACGATTTCCACGACGTCCACGAGGGCCCGGCCCATTGTGGCCCTCTTTATGGGATTTTTCGAGTCTGTCTCGCTACGTGGCGACTGGCTTTCGAGGGTCCGGTGCAGTTTTCGGCTGCTGGTATTGTTCCTTATAATAGCATTACGGAGAGAGAAAGAGAGAGAGGGGGGGGGCAGGGTGGTAGATTTAAGTTTCTACGCACGGAAATTACCGGCCTGCTTTAGCTCTTGAGTGATCTCGAGAGGTGGCAACTAATTTCTATGGAAATTTCTCGGTTCCGTCTCCTTTTCAACTAGTGGGAACCTACTTGTGATCCTCATTAGCCGAACCGATCTTATAAGTAAACACGTCTCCATCGTTAGTTCGTTGGAAGAATCGTGTGAAAAAAGATTGCGTGATTATACGTGTTGCTTACCATATGTTAAGTCCTATCGGGTTTATTGGAAGTCGTCGGTCGAGTAAACGTTTGATTCGATTGATGAATCGAGTAACGATAAAGATTATTTTCTCACGATTGTGTCATTCGGCTCGTGGAACAGCGAATCGTTTCCTCGAAATTACGGGCTTGTTTAGATCTCCCGGACACGTATGTTTTACTCTTAACGAGCCGGCAAAGTGTCACAGCTCAGATCGCAGATCGAGGTTGGTATTTAAATATTGTTTCTGAATATTAGTGCGATAGCTGGTGAACGTTCGTTGGGAAAGCGTTCCTCTGAGTTTCACGCCGGCCGTGTTATCGCAGAGCAAATATTTATGAGACAGAAATCGAGTGAGAAGAACAGAGTGGAAGCGCGGGGCGGGCCGCGGCTCCGTTGTTTGGGTAATTGAATTCGGACAGCTTCGAACAGTCGAGAGGAGCGGAGAAGCGCGGTGCGCGCCGTCTGAAAAATCTGAGAGTCAAGGGGGGCCCCCGAGGCGTGATCCCCCGCACGAAACGTGACTCGCGTGAAATTCTCGAGATCTTTAGCCAAGGCCCCGTAGAAAAGGAGAGACTCTCCCCGTGCCCCGTTCGGATAAAAAGATGAAAAAAGGATGAGAGAAATCCTGTTTCGGGGATCGTGGATCGGCTTAGTGTCGTCTATGGATCTCGGCTACGGCCGAGGCGAAAGGACCCGGCGGTCTCGAATGGAAGGAGTCACTGTAAAAATAGCCGGAGATAATGGAAAACATTGAATAGGTACACGTGTCCCGTCTGAAAGACGGACATAAAACCTCTGGATTCCTTTCTCCGTCAACGATTTTTCAAATCCTACCAAATCTCGCAGTTTCTCGGCTTCCTTGTCTATTTTTATGTAATACTTCGACGAATATTGACAGTCAGAAGAATTAATGTTTCTTTTAATTTATTGAATTTAGTAGAGAGGAAAATTTAATAAATGAATTTCACATTTTTCTGAGCCTTCGAAATTTTGCTGTTCATCGACTTCCCTGTAGATTTTTATGTAATACTTGACAGACGAAAGAATTGATATTTTCTTTAATTTATTTAATTCAATTGGAAGGAAAATGTAATAAATGAATTTGAAATCATGTAATTTAAGTCCTTTAAAGTCTTGCTGTTTCTTAAATTCCCTATAAACTATAAATGTACAATTATATATAAGAGAATTAATGTTTCTTTACTTTAGTGAATTTGATTGGAAGACAAATTTTTCTATGTATATAAATTTGAAATTACGTGGACACGATTGAATTTTTGGTTCAATGACAATTCTTAATACTAATGTATGCGTTGTCCGCACGTATTGGTCACGGTGATCAAGCTTTTGACTTTGTCTCAAGGTCCCAAAATCGAGCACCCTACAACCTACACAGAAGAGTCACTCGAACCGCAGCGACCACGCGGCGAGAGTTCGTTGCACCCTGCGTGCGTCGCGTCTCGCCCTTTAAATTCCACGCCGAGCGCGTCTCCCCTCGTTCTCTCGAACACCCCCGCTTCTCGGTTGGGTGCGGTGGTTCTAGTGGCACTTCCGATCCGAAAAATCCTGCGCCACCTCCTACCGGATCATCTGGCTCCGCGAGTTTCTTCTTTCGAGCCACTCGAACACTCGTTTTAGGCGCCGCGTTGTGGATTCAATTAATTCTGCGGCTCGTTAGTCGCTTTTTGATCGAGCGCGCAATGCTACGGGGAACACGGTCGTAATTTTGGCCCGCGGCATCGCACCAGAAGCTTATATGCACATATATACACTCGAAATATGAGATATTTTTCTTTGTGCCAATTATTATATTTTTGATCATTTTATATTTTATCGGATAAAAATATTTTGAAATAGTGCCGGACATATTTTTATTACATGAGAGAATTAGAAAACAAATTGGATATTTGAATTTGTTATTCAGATTTCAATGCAAAAACCGACAAGATTAAAGAATTCTTGTTTTTTGGTGAAACCATTACATCAAAATTGATTAAACGTTTTATAATGATATAACTTCTTACACGACTTATTATTCAATTTCTTATAATTCTCAATAGTAATGATTACTAATTTGGGATACTCGTCAGATTTTGTTTTATGTACATCCTCTACTCTTCCTCGCGTTCGTCATTTTTGGTATCGTTCAAACGGAGACTCGAACGAGATAGGGAGTTTGAGAAACAGCAGGCACCGTCGAGCATCATCCCCTTTTCCTAAGAAAGAAACACACGCGCACATGGCCCGCTTATCGGTGGTATTTTCGATTTCGGTGTACGCCGCGTTTTCAGTGATACGTACATACATACGTGCCCTGTGCCCCCAAAACTCTTGCCTGTTCGCGTCATTCGCGCAGGAAGAATACCATATTTCTTCTAATATTAGATAATCGAGCTGCTGCTGCTCGTATACAATTTTTTAGATTAATTCTTTTATAGTTGAGAATCTAATAAAAGCCTAAGTATTTCCTATTCTTAAATTAAAATGAAATTCCATACATGAATAGAAATAGAATTTTTCTTTCCTACGAAGACTCGAATTCTCAATTGCATATAATAAATTGTCAAATGAACTACACTTTTATTGTTTAAGCATATTGCATTGTATATACAATGATAAAACAGGTTTAACTACCTCCAATCCTTTTTCATTCATCTGCCAACCTGTCTGAAATTGGAAATAGGCAATCATGACAGGTTATAAAAAACAAATCTAATTTCTTGGGGTTGACATTTAGTATTTTATATAAAATAATAAAGAAGACTCAGTTGCTCTCAATTCTTTTTTGCTCGCCTGCCATCCTGTTTGAAATTGGAAACAGGGGGTCGTGACAGGTTGTGGGAAACAATCTAATTTCATGGGGTTGACAAACTCTCCCGCACTTCTACAACACTTTCCAAGGGGCTGCGAGCTGCGAGTGGCAATTTCCGGTGGCAAAAAAAAGAGACTGGGAGCATATTTTTGGAATATATATTCTGTTTTGGTAATTTGCGCCGGTGCACTTCCGCGGTTGCCGGTGAGTGCGTAAGAAAAAAAAATGAAGGGAAGCAACGGGCAGGCTGCACGGGGCACCGAAAGAGGGTTCCGACGAAATCGGGGAAACTGCGGGGGGCCTCGGGCTCCGCCGATCGATTAATCATTCTCGCTTCTATTTACCATCGTACCTGATCGCTCGTTTCGTTTTTTCTCCTCCCCTTCTCCCCCTCGCCTTTCCCCTCCTCTCCGCGCGTGGATTTTCTTCGTTTCACGAATTCCACGATCGTGCACGTTTTTTTTTTCTCTCTCTCCGCTTCTTTCTAAAAAGCATCGGTCGCCCTCGCGAGATTTTTCATCAGGCAACGGGTTCCCTTCGATCCCGCAGTTCATCGATCAGAGCCGCATGAAAGAGTTCCATGGCAGCGTGAAAATTCTAATGATCGAACGGCATGAGAACGGTTTTAATCGTTTTCGTAGATCCTCGCAGTTTATCGCGAGGACGCTTGATGGACGGATTACTGGGGAAAATGCGGAGCTGATTCGCCGTTTTAATCGTTAGGGTTCACTCTCTACCGAGTTCCCAACCGATTTTCTGAAATTCCCAAACGTACAATCGTTTCACACTTTTTTAACAAACAGGAAATTCACATTTGAAGAACACAAAATATTTAAGAATCTCCTACGATAACTGAAAAGTACACCATACGGAATAATACTCAATTCTTTAATTAATTTGGTCACATAACTGGTATCATAATTGTCACTTCTTTAAAACATTTATAAATACCTCTGAGCCTAGGAGACAAAATATTCAACCTCAATTGTTCACATTTGAAGAATATAGAAAAAATGTAAAATGCAGAATACAGAATGATAATAATCAGTTCTTAAATCAATTCAATCATTTTCGCGTCAGAAATCACATCTCATTTAAAATATTTAAAAATATCTTTGAACCTGGTACATAAAATATTCAAAAATATCTTTGAACCCGGTACATAAAATATTCAACCCTAATTGAATTTCGGAACTAGACAAATTGAGTCACTTCACAGAGTTTTTCTATTTCCCACGTGACGTACGCGGAGCCGTTCCACGTGCGTTACCTGATTCCACGTTTTAATTCCATCTGCCTAAACGCCTCCCTTCCCGTGGAAACGCACGTTTTTGTCGCGACCGGAAGTCCTGATCCAACGCCAACTAAGGCGAACGTGTAACCCTTCACGGTTTTTTTGTTTTTCACCAAATATCCGTCGTGGGAAAAGCTCGTTTAACCCGGGCCAGATTAGTCCGTACTATATTTAAATATATGCTGTTAGAAGCTTTCTCGAGAAACCCATTGAAAAGCCTGTTCACATATTTCTTCAGAGCACGTCTCTGTTTCCTCTCTAATGAACACGAATCCAGTTTTTTTCTCTGTCAGTGACTCGGTATCAGCTGCTACAACAAACATCCCAACTTCTATCCACCGGCTTATGATCACATATGAAATTATAGAGGAAAAAAGCCAGAGAAATAGGAATTGGATCATTTTACTACGTTTTTATTAGCTCGTTTTCTTGTCTGTCTCTTCGGTACAAATTTTGCAATTGATTTTAAGGATGTATTGGCTATACAGTAAATCCCAAAAGTTTATGCACTTTAGAAACGCATTTTTTAAAAAGAAATCATACG
>NW_017149415.1:89710-98177 GCF_001652005.2 Ceratina calcarata | reverse complement strand
CTATGTATATCATACCTAATAGTGAAAGTTCAATGTGATAAAAATATTTTTTTATTTAAACATAATTTTTTGTTATACTTGCCGTCAAATCTTGTGCTCACTGGTCTCTCGTTTTATTTAGCATCGGCGTCAGCGAAATTAGATAACCGATTGTACAGTGAAAAGTAGTTTCTAATCATCGTTACGAATCAACGTATCGTTCGATAAAACGCACCCGCGTATTTTTACGGAAATTCGGCCGATAAGATAATAGCGAAATAAAACGAGTATCCCAGAAAATTAACGCGCGAATCCATCGAGTGAGTAGAAATCGTCTCGCGGCGGCTGAACGATCGCATCATGTACTGGACGCGTCGCGCGTTGTTATTATTCGCGAGGAACGTGCGGGACGAGTTCCCGGCCGCGCTTTTCTTGTACCTCAAGCTTACTTGACGTTAAACGATCATTTTGTACCGCCGCCCGAAAACCCGTGGTGGGTGCAGTGCGCGTCGAGCGGGATACGCGCGTGGAAACGGCTCGGAGTGGACCTTGAAGGGGCGCCGCAGCTGCATCCTTGCACCGCCCCGGCGAGAGAAGGTAAAGGACAAACATATAATGTGATCTAACAGATCGCGGCGGAGCGGCATCGTGCGAATCGCGAAATCTCGATCCATAGATCCTCGGATCCTCCTTCTCTCTCTTTCTCTCTCTCACTCTTTGGTTGCCCCTTCTTGAAATTTTATCGTGCCGGTTATGCTTCCATTGTTCCCCTGCTCCGGCAACCGGTATTTTATTATTTAATCTTCCTTTTCGCGGGAATAATTGACGCCTGCGCGCTCCCTCTCGAGTTCCTCGCGAATTACCCTTTCGCAATTCAGTTTCCGTTTTTTTTTTTTTTTTCTTTTTCTTTGCTTTTCTTTAAAGAGGTTCGCCTACTTTGCGCGGAGAGTTATATGTGTTCGTGGGACCGATTTCTTTTTCTGCCCGCGGTGATTTGTACTGCCATATTGAATAGCTCGCTGTGTAGTAACGCGTTATCGGGTCTAGGAGTGATTTACATCGCGATAGTGGCCGAGATAGTGCGCTGAGAAACGTGTTGCTAGAATGTATAACAAATAGAGTCGTCACGAGCAGCAATTTTGATAGCGCTTACCAGTTCCAGTTTCACGTTTACTGTATAGTAGGTTTTTTTATAAAAATAATAATAGTGCGTGATACAACTTGTTCTTGCAAAAGTGTATCTGGAGGCAGAAATGCGCTGTCATGCACCGTTTCCAAAGAATAGCTGTTGTATGACCAACCGCTTAGATTGTGATTCATGAGCGATAGTTGTGTTAGACTTATTGAATTCATAACCAAGTTTCCAAAAACCTAAAACGTGTTTTTCGAGACTAGGTATACGGGCTGAGGTTGTCTCCTCCCCATTAGAACTAGGATAGGCATAGGCATCCTTGCCAAAAACGTTCAGAAGCAGGATTCAGACTACTAAATTGAGAAGTCAAGTACTTATCGTTGTCTCTTTCCATATTCTATTATGAAGTTCATTTTGGCGTGCTGACATATCACCACTGATAAACTATGCGGTTATTGCTATACCCAATTCCCAATATAGCGAATTCTAATATTTTTGTAAAAGTTCATGATTTTGGGGAAATGTATTACATGAAAATTAGGACCGTGGAGTTCATTTTTTAATCAACAGATAGAAGAAACTTTTCACGATACATCCATGTAAATCAGTTCTCGTTTTCATACTTTTTAATAGTTGTTATAATTAATTGTTAATAAATAGCGAATAATTCTATTTAATAAAGTAAATAATTGTGGACTATTTTTGTATTCATGTGGAAATCCTTTTATTCAGAACTTGCTACGCAGTATTGGATTCTACGGAAACAGGTGCTCATATTGAATGATTCCTTTATTACAGATGTCTATAGAATTCAATACTGTGTAGCAAATTCCTGTGGGATAAACGGATTGTACGCGAGAATTTTTTCATACATTATTTATATAAAATAAAATTAATGAAAATTTCAAACTTTGTAATAATGAATTCTAATCACTGCCATGTGCTTGTATTTTTTTCCGATTCGATCGTATCAAAAGTTCTGAAAAAAATCAGAGCTGTACTAATATACGAGAATGTATGTATGTGCGAAAATTTCCAAATTTTTATATTAAAAATTGAAACTGAGAAAAATTAGCAAACGTATCATGAAAATTCTTTTATTCAGCAGGAATTTGCTACACAGTATTAAATTCTGCAGACATTCCTTATAAAGAAATCATGTAGTACCTCATTTTCCAGAAAATCGTGCATTTCTTTTCCAATTTTCATAAATGAAATTAAAGAAACAAAATGCATGTAGTCATTTGTCTTCTCTAAATATTATAAATTGTATTTTCCTTGAAATATTTTCTATTTCTTTACGTATCACTGCACATCTTTAGATTATTAAAAATTCCCATAACTGCATAGACATCCGGGATCTACTAATGACAAATGCTATTGAATACCAATGGTTCCAATCGAGATCGTGGAACAATTCTGAAGGCATCGAAGCCAAGACACAATCTTGCATCGATTTTAACGCTGGCGCTCACCTCCGTGAAAGATAATTGATCTATTAGTGCGGTTACCGATAATTGGGCTTATCGTTTAAGCAATTTAGCGGCCGTGCCGCGGCGTGCCGGGAACGGGGGAATCGCCGGTTCGATCGCCGATTCCGAGTCGAAGGTTGATCACCACTGTCGAGCGCATTCAGCGATTCAGGGTCCGTGTGTTGGGCCCTTCTACGATAATTACACGGTGCGAGCTGCGAGCCAGGGTCCAGGAATATATGTTCGATCGGCCGGTTTTTGAATTATTTGAAAAGAGACAGACCCTGGTATAACCGCGATATTATAGTATCGCGATTCCTCCTCCCCCGGACCTTCGATCCCTTTTCTTTTCTTCCCCATGTTCTTCTTCGCCTCCTTTTTTTTCTTCTTCACCCTCTGCCTCCCACTTTCTCTCATCGCTTCACTCCTTTTTGTATCCTCGCCAATCGTTGAACGCGGCTCGCCCTTCCGATTCGCGAGTTACCCGCTTTTCTCTCGAGTTCGAAAAGTAATTATTTTTATCGGACAATATGATAAACGTCGCGTTACGATGTCTACTTATTACCTTATTTTTCTAAATTTTAAGATAGATTCATTTAGAGGAAAGAGTCTTGAGTGCAGGGAACAAGATAACAGACAATAGCAAAGGTACAACTATTTATCTTATTAGGTGAGGTGAATCGCAAGCACGATTTAAATACCGATTAGATTAGATAAAGAATTTATAGTCATTGAAGAGAAGAAGGTTCATTTTTTCCGTTCATTATCTTTTTTTAAATTACCTGGTAGAATTAATTGTAACAAAAATTACTTATCATGGACTCTTATCTTATCGCGCGTAAAATTCTCTGGCCGACGATTCTCGGCAAGCGATTAGCTAATCTGACCATCTCTGGAGAGGCAGTTCGGGACCCGAACTGCATTTTCGAGACGATGGGATCGGTTTTAACCCTTCCGCCGGTATCATTATTGGCTCGACTCCCCCGATCCGATTGGCCGCGACCGAACTATCGTCCGTCCCTGGCTGCAGATGTTATAATTTCGAAACGGCATAATTTCCAGTCGGGCAAGATCGGTTGTAGATCGGTCGGTGTACACGTGTAGCGAGATCGCCGATCGGGAATGAGGAAAATGAAACTGCGTTATGCAAACGCCCCGTCGGTTCGTCTCGTGTACCGATAATTACTTCAATTTTAATTGTCGTCTCTCGTAAAATTGTCGTTTGTAAATTATCCACGGACATGTGCGTGACTCGTTGCATTACATTTTATCATTTAAATAATATATAGGTACTTAGCTTTGATCTTAATTTATACATCAAATTATACAAGTTCTTTATGCAATTTTCCCAGAAACGCATTAAATTCTTATATTTAAATTTTTCTTAATACTTCAAATATTCACTAATAGGATCTGAATAAAAGTCCGTAAGTGATAAGAGAATCGACAACTTAGCTTTGATATTGGCTTATAAATTAATTGCGTTCTTTGTGCAATTTTCCTAGAAATGTACAAAATTCTTGTGGTATTTAAATTCTTCTGAAGATTTCAAAAATTCCGAATATGATCTGAATGTGAATGATAAGTGGATCGACAGACTCGAAAGACTGGCTATGGATTCTGGAGACAAAGGAGGAATGTAATCAAGAAATCAGAGAACGAGGAGAAGGAAAGGAATAAGGGGAGACAAGAATCGGCATTGGCAAAAGGTACGGGCTGTATCTCGGGCCGACCGAGATCGCAACAAATGACTGTGTTTAAACTTGAACGTGACAAAATTTAAAAATCCCGCCCCGAGGCTCGCCAAACGGTGGGAGTAGGGCCCGAGAACGTTGGGGCGCGCGGAGGACGAAGGGGCCGAAGGGGTTGAGACAGAGGTCTGCCTTTTCTCGTTTTCTTCCTCTTCCGTTGCCCTGCTTTTACATCGCTTCGTATTCCTCCTCTCCTTTCGTTTCTGCACGCATTTGCGCCGCGCCGCGATTCGAATTTCTTTTCCCTCCCGTGTCTTAGCTGCGTGCGGCCCACGGGCCTTTAGTAATTGCCGCGGGGGTTGAATTCGGCCGTCCTTGCCTGAAATTGCAATCAATCTAATCTCTTTTATTATTGGTCTCAATCTTCCTTTTTCTATGCTTGTAATTATAATCTCGTGATTTAATTAATAATTCATCATAATTATTAAAATGGATTTAGAAAAAAACTTTGGTTTACGAAAGACTTCGGAACAAATGAGAAGGTGAAAAATGGAATCAGATTTGATTATAATTTTTGGACGTGCTCGTCGATGATTGAACGATCGGTGAATAGAATCCAGACACCCCTGGTCCGTTAAGAGGAACCAGGAATTTGTATTCAGATTAAATGTATATTAATTATTAAATGAATTTTAATTTGTGAAGAAATAGAGATTTAATTCTTAGAAAATGCTTGGGGACAAACGAAGGAGTGAAAAGTGAAATCAAGTTTGAATGTAACTTTCGGCGGTGATTGAACGATCACGGTAGACGGGGTCTCCGGACACGTGGCCCGTTAAGAGAAACCAGGAATTCGTATTCTGGTTAGGTTATCATTACCAGCAGAAAAATGTCCGACAAGCTAGCTTTGGAACTCGAGTCCCGGGAGAAATGCCACGGCCGGGGCAATTAATCATATTTCGAAAATCATTCCAGCCGCGCTGAGATCTGGCCGGCCCGATAGAGTCGAGTCTCTCTCGGAGTGCTCTCCTCTCGAAACTCCAGAGTCATAGGGAGCCGGGCCACATACACGCGACCGCATACGCGCGTATACCGGTGCGCGCAGGGTGTTTGACCGAGCAAAGCTCTTTCTCTCCACAGAATCTCTTCTGAGTCCGCGCCTTTTTTCCTCTCCCTATCCTCTCTTCTTTAATACATTCCAGCTCGTTCGAGACCGGCGGTGGTTCTTTCCGAGGGAAAAAAAAATAATCGGACGTACGTACACCCTTTGAGGCTCGACAGTGGCATTTCTAACTTTCGTCGAAGCTCCCGTCATCGGCATATCAGATATTCGCCGTCTCTCTTTTTTTACCGGAGGGCAGTGAGGGACGGGGGGAGTCTAGTAGAAGGAGATACATCTCCATCGCACCCAATTCTTGTTAACTCTCGGATCATTCTTTTGCCTCTTCTCTCGACGAAGCTGAAATACGTTTATCGGGTAGCGATCGAAGTTCAAACGAAGTTTCTGATAACGAGTGCAGCTCGTTCGAGGTGTCGATTTCGATCGCGCGAGAGAAATAATAATTTCGATTGCGCGCTGGTCGTTGAAGTGCGCAGGAAGAAGAAGAAGAAGGAGAAGAAGAAGAAGAAGAAGAAGACGACGACGAAGTCGGATGGTGAAATAAGAGCAACGATTACGCAGGGGACGGGGAAGCGGAGCAAATACAAGGCGGGGGAGGGTGCGGGGTGGTTCGGGTGAATGAAAGGGAGCGAGAGAGAGAGACTACCCGGCCGTGATGTATTAGTTTCAACGCATACAGAGAGAAGCTTGTTCCCCGTTCCCGGTGCTCGCGGTGGCCATTACAATGCGTGGCGAGGAGCCTCTCCAGTTCGAGATATCTCGAATCGGAGCGCGTTCGATTCATTTAAGAGATAACATCTTTCGTTCGAAATATGAATATTATATTATAAGCGCAGTCAGTGCTGCTCGGTTTCTCCCACTCTCCGGGCAGACCGTTTCGCCCGGGCCCTTTTGCTCCAGTCTCTGTTCTCCCCCTTTTTTACTCGTTTTCTCCCTTTCTTTCTTTCGTCTCCCTTTTTCTTATTTTTTTATTGATTCCCCTCAGCCTGCCAAACCGAATGCTTGCGTTACCACAGCGACTCGACTGTTCTACCTTACCTCCTCCCCCCTCTCTCTTACGTGTGACTAATTAACACCTACTGCCTTCCAACTTTTCAACATAATCAAACGTAATTGCAACAGAAGTATGTTTCATTGTTCCTGTTTTCATCGTACGTAATAATTACATCGGATGTTCACCGAGTCGCTCGTAATACTTCCTATCCGGTGTTCCACGAAACTGTATCGGGATGATTAATTCGAGCGAGATGGAAGTCAGTGCTAGTCGCGGCAGAGTTCCCCCCGCGCCTGGGCTACCATCGCGAATTCCATCGTATGATGGACAATCGTTCGCGTATCGAAAGCGTAGAAACCGTGCAAGAAGCGAGCGACGAGGGAGACCGTGACGGACCGAGAGAGGGAAAGAGAAGCGGGCGAGCGAACGGATCGTGGGACGTGGACGAGATAATAATAATAGATGATCGTGTATTACAAGCAATAAACGTCAGTCGGCGTCGCGTTTTCTTATTTTACTTTCCGCGAGCGGTCGCGTGTGCACGCGGTAAGACTCGCGCAAGAACCCTGGGGACCTTAAACATCTCCGACGGGCGTAATCACTTTACCCTGGCGAACCTTTTAAAACGACATTCTGATCGTGCGTGCGTATTCCGCCTCGGCCGCTTATTGTTGCAAGAAGAACCGAGCCCCGGGTGTAATTTCACCGATGCTACCGAAGAGAATGAACCGTGGCCCGGCTCGCCTCCACCTTATTAGAATTTAGATTGAAAATTAAGGATTCCGTATACTTTCGCCTCGCGCGCTGCCGCAGCCTCCTTCCTATTCCCGTTCCGTCGTTCGCTCTCTCCCTCTCTCTTTCTCTCCGTCAGTGAGATTCGTTTTCACGAGATGATTACTTTTCCACGTTTCGTATCGCGGCACGATACACCTCGATCGCGCCGTCCTTTCTCCGTCGTCCTCTCGCCTCGCCTCGCCTCGTCGAGTTTAACCCGCTAACGCGATGCGTTCCGCTAATAAACGACCTCATCCGCGGCATTGCCAATCGAGTCCCGCGATAGAGTAGATAAATTGTCTACGGAGTGGTAAATAATTTTGACAATCGGAACGCGAGGCTTCTTCCGTCGAGTGACGGGCGCGAGTTGCACAGGTTTTCCAGTGGTGGGAACTTGGATAAGCTAGAGGCGAATAAATGAATCGGGTCGCGCTGATTAATATTACTCGGATTTCACGAGGTGTTGGAGAAACCTCGACGGGTTCCGGTCCGTGTCTGGAAATCCACAAAACTCGCCGAGATCTCACTTTTCATTCGAAATATCGTTTTACGTCCGCCGCGCCGGCTGCCGACCTAATCCCGATTCCCGCGCGCGTTACATTAACATACATACGTGCGTGCGTACGGACCTGTGTCAGGGGACGTGTATATACGCGCGGGAGATTAAATCAACGCGTGCGCGCGCGCGTACTCTCTCTCTGTCTCTCTCTCTCTCTCGCCCTCGTATCGGCCGCGTGTGTGAACAACCGTGGCGGGGCCCGTTGGGATGTGGCGGGGGAGGAAACCTGGGAGACTGGCTTGAAAAAGGGTCCAGGGCCCGCAGACTATCCGTCGTTCTCTCTCTCTCTCTCTCTCTTTCTTTTTCTCGCACATCTTCTCGGTCCCGGGACCGGAGTCGTTCATTTTTTACTTTCAAAAATCATGACGATGCTCATTTTTCTGACTCGTGAAGAATTCTTCAAACTGACGTGTAACCAAACGGGGCCCCAGAGGTTTTTCGGCACCGGCACGGGGGCGAGGGCCCGGAGGGGGCGTCTCGGAGGCTCGAAATCCTCCACCTATGAGTCCACGATTCCACAGGGAATAGCCTTTAACTCACCGTTCCAACTCGTTCGTTCTACGAAAATTCTTCGTCGGTGATGGATTTTATTATTTTACTAAACAAGCCACTTTTAAGGGTCCCTCGATTCTTCGGCCAGATTCCTATAACGCTTTTTGAAGTATCTGGAAAATGTGGATGTCTCATTTCAATAGCTTTCAGTTTTCGTAATGTATTTATCTCTACACTTTTGATTTCAAGACTTT
>NW_017149415.1:72232-88917 GCF_001652005.2 Ceratina calcarata | reverse complement strand
AATCTTTTAATTAAAGCGGTCTATGACGATTAGTAATTTAGAGTGATTATCAGAGATCAGAAGTATCCTAATACGTGGTTCATTCTGAAGTAAACCGATGGCTCGAGCCGTCCGAGGGGAACTCAATTTTTCACCATTATCGTTTCTTAACGCCTTAACTCCGGGACGAGGTTTGACGAGCACGCTTTTCGAGACGTGTTAATTTTTAAACGGTGAGAGGCCCGTGGCTTCCAGGCGAGTGAAATGAGAAAAATTAGCGCTCGACTTAATGACAGTACGCCTGACTGGCGCAACTCGCCTGTCTCTTAATTTCAGGCTATTCCCCTCAATCAATTCATTTTTAATTCTAGTAAATTATACAACTTTTAAACAGCACACGTGATTCAATTCACAATACAAATGAATGATAATTTAACAGATTATTGGATCTGCTATTTTTTGCTCGCCATTATACATTTCGTTATAATTGTTTCTAAAGTATAAGGAAAGTGTAGATGGTTGAGAGTATTTATTATGAAACGAGTTACAAAATAATATAAAAGCCCTCTACTTAAATGATAAAAATCGTCGAGCGTCTAATTCAATTCATATTATAAATGAATTATATATGATTTAACACATTGTTAAAAAATTAGTTTATCATTGTTTCACTATATAACATTCTATCATCTTTTCTTTTTATTATTCGATTAGCTAGATAGCGCAGTATTTCATAAAACAGTTATTTCTGCATTAAATCATTTTTCTACAAGGTTAAAGAACGTGGACGATGATTCAACAGATTATTGTATTTCCTTATTTTTTGCTCACCATTCTACATTTCGTATTAATTGTTCCTGAAGTATAAAGAAAGAATAGATGGTTAAGAACATTGTTTTATTACAAAACGAGGTGATAGAGCCATTGATATAAAAGGCCTGCAATTAAATAATAAAATTTGGGGATCATGTAATTCAATTTATAATACATATGAATGATAATTTATCAGATTATTGTATTTGCTACTTTTTGCTTGCCATTATACGTTTCGTATTAATCATTTGTGAAGTATAAGGAAAGGGTAGATGGTTGAGAGTATTTATTACGAAACGAGTTGATAGAACCATTGATACAGAAGCCGTCCAATTAAATGTCACGATTTTGGAAAAAGGAATTTGTCCGGGTAAGGGCGGGATAAAAATGGGCGAGCGTCGCCGGTAAGAAATCGGTACGCGAAACCATTCGATCGTTTTTCTCGGACACTCGTTTCCTTCAGCCTCCCTTCTGCCTCTCGTTCGCCGCGCGCCGCCGCGGCTGCTTATTAATTTCTCCCGACGCGACGGTTTGCTCTCTTTGTGAGACGTTATGGAATCTTTCCGCTGCGTTTCTCGAATCGCTCGTCGATTCCCGATTCCCCCTTCGGCCACCCTTCCCGCCCTGTACGTTTCTTCGTCCGTGTTTCGCGTGGGCAGAGACGCTCGCAGAAAAGGGCGAACAAGAATCAGAAGACGGAGAAGAATAACGTAGGAGGAGGAACGGGAGAGAGGAGTTTTTGTATTCCAGGAACGGTCGTTCGAATATGAATATGCATTGATTGACTCGTAATTGCGCGCTACTTCACCGGCTTCATTGTTCCCGGTTATTTATTATCCGCTTGGACATTGTTTAAACGCGGTAACGAAGTATTCAACGCGGGCTCGTGGAAATTTATTTGTCGACCGCGCAGCTCCTCCTCGAGAGCGCGATTCCCTTTGACAGGCCACTTTCGGAGCGACGATTTATCTTTGCTCGTGGCGAAACGCGGACGGGGAATAACCGTTGTCCAAATCCGTTTCACCTGCAATTTCGCTTTTTTTCACCCTTTAATCGTACGAATTAAAAGTCTCGCATTTAGAACTGCTGGAGTTTCAAATGAAAACCGAACGAGATAAAAATCGTAATTGACGTATCTTTGCGTTCGATGAAGAACTGGCGGTGGAGCCGTTCGGACCGAGACGCGACAGCGGGATAAAAGTAAGCGGGCGTCTGAAATTTAAACGTTCCCGATGTGCCGCGAACAACAGAAAAGAGAAGACGGATCGGAGGAGGCAGGGACGAGAGATCGAAGGCCTGTGAAGGGGGTGCCAAGATGGAAGCGAGAGATCCATCGGTGCTCGCGCCGCGCCGCGCCGGGCTCCGAGGAGGCATCCTTTAAAATTGGAATAATAATGTTCTTTCATCTCTCTGAACTCGAAATGATGACTCGACGCCTTTCAACATTGTGGGAACAAAAATCGGTTAGAAACACGTCGCGTCAGCCTCCCAGTTCCTCTTCTCCGTCTCCCTACCTTCGCCTTTCCTTCGTCGTTGTTGTTTCCCTCCGGTAAGGCCGCTCGACCAGAAGACAGATAGAGAGAGGACGCTGGACATCGAGGCTCCCCTTTATCTAAAGATTTCATCTGGTAATGGAACCATCGAGGAAATTAGTCTTCGGAGAATCATATTCAAGATCGGAGACTCGGTTTCTTATTGAACCGATCTAAGTGTTTGTAGACAGTCTATTTTGTACTTCAATTATTACCTAACTTATTTGTTTGTTGCTCTCGTTATTAAAAATGATTGATTGTTAATTATAATAGAATTT
The DNA here is from genome assembly GCF_001652005.2 of Ceratina calcarata. Classification (NCBI taxonomy): domain Eukaryota; kingdom Metazoa; phylum Arthropoda; class Insecta; order Hymenoptera; family Apidae; genus Ceratina; species Ceratina calcarata. The sequence goes on along the minus strand of NW_017149415.1, from coordinate 86,315 downwards.
CATTTACAAACAGGGTTAAATCAGATGTGAGTTCTAATCAATATTTAGTAATTATGTATTGAAATGGAGTACATGGTTTTTAATTGGCTCTGGGATACCAAGTGTTTGTCAATTATTAGCTAATTTATTTCTTTCATTGCATTCATTATTACAAATTATTCACTTTTAATTATAACAGAATTTCTTTTGCAAATGAGGTTAAATCAGACATAAATTCTAATCAATATTAGTAATTGTACATCGAAAATCGAGTACCTGGTTTCTTATTGACTCTGGGGTACCAAGTATTTCTCTATTTAGTACTTAAATTCTTACTTGATTAATTAAATTTCATTGTATTGGTTATTACAAATTATTGATCGTAAATTACAATAATACTTGTTTTACAAAAAGGGTTAAAACGTTTTTTGTCTCATTATTCTGATCAATATTGTCAATCGTGTATGAAAAGGAGAAAAATTTTTCCATTGAGACATATTTACGAGGAATAAGCCTGATCAATCTGTGAAGTCGACGCGTTTTCTGCGTGCCGGCGATGCGTATCTCGATCTCGATCGTGGCGAATGATCAAAGATCGCCGGCCTCGTTACCAGACGTTATAAGGACGTACGAAACCGTGCTGCAAGAATAATTACTCGTAATCAAGCTCAATCTAATGCATCGTAGGATGACTTACGTCATTTTTTTCTTAAACTTGCGCCCCCTCCCCCTCGCGCTCCCTTCTCCTTCTTTATCGTTCAACTGCCAATATATATGTACAACGCGCATCTGGCCCCTCGGTACTACTACGACCGTTCAAACACACTCGCATTAATTACAAATCGTCTCTTCCCTTCGCCTTTGTCGATCCGTTTGCCCGTCTCGTTTATTTTTAATTTCGTCCACCTCTCAATAGCGTCGTTAATATCTTTTGTCGGGGTGTATTCGCCAATCATTCGCGCATCGCGAAAATCCTGCTCGATTGATCCTTTTTACCCGAACCATCACATTCTCTCAATTCAGATATCAAACATATCAATAATTACAGATTTGTATTGGTTATTACAAATTATTGATCGTAAATTACAATAATACTTGTTTTACAAAAAGGGTTAAAACGTTTTTTGTCTCATTATTCTGATCAATATTGTCAATCGTGTATGAAAAGGAGAAAAATTTTTCCATTGAGACATATTTACGAGGAATAAGCCTGATCAATCTGTGAAGTCGACGCGTTTTCTGCGTGCCGGCGATGCGTATCTCGATCTCGATCGTGGCGAATGATCAAAGATCGCCGGCCTCGTTACCAGACGTTATAAGGACGTACGAAACCGTGCTGCAAGAATAATTACTCGTAATCAAGCTCAATCTAATGCATCGTAGGATGACTTACGTCATTTTTTTCTTAAACTTGCGCCCCCTCCCCCTCGCGCTCCCTTCTCCTTCTTTATCGTTCAACTGCCAATATATATGTACAACGCGCATCTGGCCCCTCGGTACTACTACGACCGTTCAAACACACTCGCATTAATTACAAATCGTCTCTTCCCTTCGCCTTTGTCGATCCGTTTGCCCGTCTCGTTTATTTTTAATTTCGTCCACCTCTCAATAGCGTCGTTAATATCTTTTGTCGGGGTGTATTCGCCAATCATTCGCGCATCGCGAAAATCCTGCTCGATTGATCCTTTTTACCCGAACCATCACATTCTCTCAATTCAGATATCAAACATATCAATAATTACAGATCGTATCGATTTTATACAATGCACGAATTAATTTTATTAATAAGGCTCGCTCCGATCTTGATTAGGCAGATTAATGCAATTTCGATGTGGAGATCCAGTTGGCATATACAATACTCTAATTTATTAGAATAGAATTGTCAACTGTACATCACACTTCAGGTGGTACATTAAAAGGAACATTTTTTTATATCTATGAATGTCTCATTATTCGATCGATTCACAGATATAATTATAATATAAAAATATATAGCAATATTAACAAATTGTGATTAACAGCAATCTTGAAAGTAAAAGAATGAAGTAAGGGCGCCTGTGCTAAATGTAATAAAAAAATCTGCGTGAAAATGTATTTTAGAAACAGAATATGTGTCTAAAAATTGTTTTGAGTAAAATTCCTTAAAAATAAAATTTTATTTTTTTAAAGAACTTCAATCTTCATGTTTGAGTGAAATTGACTCATTTCAAGCAAAATAGTTATACATATACCCAATGTCTGGCAATCTAATGTTAAGGAAATTGATACAATTTCACCGAAAGGATCAATCTGCTTATAATTTATTATTAGCTCAATAAATAAAATTGTCAGCTTTACGCGGCGCTTGGGGTGTCTATTAAACATGGTATACTTTTTTGTATCCACGGATTTTCAACGATATTCCCCGTAGCTGGGAAGACGTGATCGATCACCGGCGTGGCGGTGATCGCGATCGGAATCGGAGAGGAGCGAGCCTCCTAAGAAGAGTTCGATACCTCGCCTCGGTTCGCACGCATATCCCGGGGGGACACCCGATGAATAACGAACGTCTTTTCCACGCCTCCGAAATGTTGGTGATTAACCGTGAAATATCGGTTTTCATATAAGAAGAAATTACGCTATAAGGTAGAGTCGTTTTATAGTGACGAAAAATGGAGTAGGTTGCAAATTGGAAGAGCGTCGGACGCGGATAGAAAAAAAATTGCTTCGCGAATCAGCTGCTCCTCGTGACTATAATAAAAAAACGAAATTTGCGTTCGGCGAGAAGCGGCGCGATGGAGGAAACAAAGGGTGTAGCGGGTGGGACGGAGAAACAGCGTGAAGGAACAGATTTGGTGGGAAGAGGGCGAACAATTAAACAGGCGAGGAAACGGGAGTGGAAAGACGGACGTCGAAGGAGAAACGAGCGCGACGCGGAATGGGTGAGTGCAACGAAGGCGAGAGCGCGCCGGTCGAAAGTCCGGGAGGGAGAAAAAAAGGATGAAAATCGCGGTTGTAAAATCCACGCGGGTTGCACCAAACGCAATTAACCGCTAAACCCGAATCCCCATAGGGGCCCCGGTCGAATATGGCGTATATAGGTTGGGGAAGAAGGGAGACCGCTGCGCCGGTAACGAACGACGGAGAGGACGAAGACGACGAAGGAGGAGAACGCGCGGCCGAGCGCGTAGAAGGGAGAGAAGGAGATCTGGGCCCTCTCGACGACTACTTTCGGTCCGGCCAGCCCTGCCAGCCCTTAGGGCTCCAGACGGAACGCTTTTAAAATTTATTGACAATCATAAATTTCGAAAATAAAACCTTATATTCCCGAGCGGTGGCGCGGGCGCGCGCGCGAGCTCGTGCCCTCCACATAGACGGGACCCCGCGCCCGTGTACGTGTATATCGATTCCGCGTTCGATTCCGGTGTGCGTCGGGACTTGCGACTCTCCCGCTGCATATACGTACACTGCTGCAGAAAGGGTTCCGGAGCGAACTGGTGCGCGCTGTTCTGGTGCCCCCAAACTCGGTTTCCTCTCCTCTTCCTTTCGGTCCTTCCTCTCGCGCGTCGTTTCCTCGCTCTGCCGAGTGTGTAGAGAGTAGCAGTCCGGGGATCGTTTTCTCTTACGTTGCTCCTTTTCTCGGGGTGCTCGAAACAAAAGAATTCGTTACGAATTTGCCTCCCCCTCTCGCCCCCTCCTTCCTCCGTCCGCGCCCGTAGCACGGTGTATCTGTGCCCGTGGCGTCTATGTGTGTTTCTCTTTCCTCTCGGAACTCGCTTTCTGCCCGCGAACGTATCCCTTTCGTATTGCCCTCGCGCACACTTGCCAATTCTTGCCCTTATACCCTTCTTCTCTCTCTCTCTTTCGCTCTCTCGTATTCGGTCTCGCTTCTTATTTTCTGGCCAGAGCTGTTATTATTTTGGGCATTGTTCTAAACCGAAGTTATACGCCATCGGTTCAGCTCGTTTCGGCTTCCTCGACGACCAGAGGAGGGACTTACTTTCAGAGAAAAGAATCGGTTCGATGTTAATAAGCGACTACCCCAGAATTTTTCTGACAGCTATTGTAACGAAGACTTCTTATGCCTCGGTCTCTGGCATCTTTCCAGCCCTCTGTGGAAGTTCTCACGATTTCTTTTAGCTGTCCTATCGATCGGATCTCGAACGAGAGACGAATGACTCCTGTCATTTTTCTCATCTTCCTATTCTCGATGTAGCAGATAGAATTTCTTTTCATTTTAATAAGAAGCATTATAAATAGTTTACTGTACATTAATATTGATATGCTTTTTCTCTCGTTTTTCTTTATTTTTTATATGCAATTATTTATAAAGTAAATCACTGAGATTAATCTCAGGGGAAACAATTTGGGAACGAAAGAGTTAATAACGTTTACATGGTTTAGAATTTCTTCTCATTTCGCAGTCAATATTCTAAATAATTTATTCATTTACTTATGTACATAATTCCTGACATATTTTTTATACCTAATATATGTATATAAAACATTGGAATAAAATATGTCAATAAAACGTACATAAATAAATATATAAATTATTGAAAATAATATAATTGCTTATAAATGAAGTAACGTTAGCTACGTAGGAAACGATGTAGGGGTTAACAACGTCTCCACGTTTTAAATCATGTGGTGCGCACGGTGGCACGTAAAATTAAGTTGGCCCAGCGACGATCCCCGATCTTCCTTTACATACAGCCATCGATCGTCGCGTGGCCCGAGCCACCCGAGATCCCGCATTTGAATACGATCTCTGGTACCGATCCGCGAGCGAGCGAAAGAGCTGTCGATCTTGAAGAAGCCGTCTTTCTAACGAACGCAGCTCGCCTCCCCTTGGTCCGATCGCGTCGGCCGCGTCCGTGTAAAAAATTTTATTGGCAGTCCGTTTCTCGAGCGCATACGCACCGGCACGGCGCGGCGCGGCGCGGCGTCGGCGCAAGAAACAAGGACGAGCGACTCCTAAATCGTGCTCGTCGCTCGAAAGAGACACGGGGGAAGAAGAAGAGACAGATAGTCCGGTTGGCAGACATGACGACGATGATGATCCACCCGCGCCTGTCAGCGTCGTTCGACTCGGGAATATCGCGTGTCATGTTTCGTTTCGATCGGTCGCCAATTGTTATTTGCGCGGCGCATAAGTAGACACCGGACTTTTAAACACGTCGAATTCCTGGCCTGGGTACGCTTTGTAAACACCTACCTACCGGCTCTCCTCTCTAATAGCTGATGCTCCGGCCCGCGGTCGATTATCGCTAGTCAGCGAATCGCGGATGGCAGCGGGATAATTGGAGCGATCGATTGATCCTCCGATTCGACGAGTTCGACCGGTTTTACGGTTGACTCCTTAGCGAAATGCGCGGCAGCCAGCTGCTGTTCTTATCTCGTGAGAATACAGTATGAAATAATTGACTGGGGAATGCAAATAAAGTATCAGATTCTCTTGTTGGATCGAAAGCAACTATAGCTGGAGTTCTGTTACGAATAAAATAGCTGGCCACAATTTTTATGAATAGTTAGGAATAGAATAGTTGAAGCTGAGGTAATAAAATTAGTAGAATTAATTAAATATAATATGAAATAATTGACTGAAAAATGAAATAAAGTATGAACTTTTCTTCTTGCATAAAATGAAACTGAAACACAAATAGTTAGAGCAAGTATTCTTTTTACAGATAAAACAATAGAATGTATTTTGTGTTGTGTAGTGAGAATTAGAATAATTGAAGCTGAAAACTTTCTGAAATGCTAAAAGACGTATAGTTGAACCAAGTGTTCCTTTGCTATATTTCTCTGCATAATAATAATAGATTAAATCTCTTAGGGGTCTAATCTTAGATAGATGTTTGAAATTGAATTTATAAAATAATGAAATTGTTAATATTCTAAAGAGACACGCGACGGGATCTCGTTAAAAGATTGATCACTCTTTCTCATTTATGCTACTTGGATAAGTGTTGCCTCGTTAGGGAGTCCCGTCCCTAATCTCCTTCCGGATCTAGCGTCTCCGTCGCGTTGCGTCTGACTCGAACCAGCGAATTCCCCTTCGAGTGAGTTATTCAAATTAGCGAGGACATTATCCATCACTCGGTTGTCGAAAGAACAATGTCAGGAAACATACTACGAATACAAAATTCAGTATGGCAGTTTTCAAATTTGTTCAATATCTGCATAAATTATGCAAACAAAAATTAGTATACAATATATTATCCTTCTGCCTATGTTTAATTTGATGATTAGTTCCTTATCCAATGACCACTGTAATAAAAGCACAAGAATTTCATTAAAGTCAGTAAAATAAAATTCACTCATTTTGCACTTGTTGCAACATTTCCTTTACGTTTAAATACTTTTTGTATTCAATGTACTTTAGTTTTAAGTATAATTTTTTATTTGGCTTTGGTTCATCTGGGTGGAGGTATTTACCGGATAAACGGTGAAGATCGACGGATCGGGTTAAACGTGGAGGTGTACGCAAAGGTGTTTCCCGGTGAGTCGCTGCCGACGGAGGAGGGAGGGTCACCGGCATGAAGGAGGGGGGTCACGGGAGCGAGCCGGGAGGTGGGGGCGAATTCATCATCAGTCCAAGTCAGGAATTATAACGGAGCGATTCATCACGAGGGGCCACCGATCCGTCATGCCGATCCACGTGTGCACGCCGTTTTTGAATATCCGCGCGGACGTGTATATCTCCTTATACATATCTTATACTCGAGCGAACGTGGCTAATGTACCAGTCGAGACGGTTTTTCAGCAGCGACCTTGCCGCGGTTTTTAACAAAACTCCTCTCTCTCTCGTTGGGAACAATGCGCGGAATTTTTGCATCGGTCCCTCAAATGCAAATCTCTCCCTCTCTCTCTCTCTCTCTCTGTCTACCACTTCTGTTATTTATAATCTAACCTCGTGATTAATCGACCGCCTCATTAATTATGACAGTCTATTATGTATGCATTGCTCCGTGATAGCGGCACGCGGACCTCTACGAGCCGCTCATTTGTAAATTACTCTTTAACAATAGGAGCCTCCTCCGTCGTTCCTAGGAAAACCTAGAAATTCTTTCGACTTCCCTCCCCGAGCCAAGGCGATACTACAATCATTTGTAATGCTGACCTTTCATAAATCAAGCTCTCCTCCTCCGATCCCAAGTTCTAATCTTTTCCAAAATCAGGTTTCATGTAACATTGTATTGCCTCCTGTGAAAACAACAACGACGAAACCTACGGACATGATAACAGCGTATCTGATCAGAACTTATAAATTAGAACTTATGAGTTGCGATCAATTTTTTTCAATGTCCATTGACGTGGCTCGTCGAATCGCTCCGGTTTTTCTCGATTAAAATGAGCGACGGCGTTCCTCCCAGGCCGATGCGGCGCACCAGGAAACGGAAGTGACGTCACCCGCGCCGTACTCCTCCGTGAGCGCACTGCGCGCTCGCTCGTTCCGTTTATTGGAATCGTTTGTTTGTCTTTGACCCCGATGAAACTTTATCGATGCAGTAGACTAAGTAGACTTTGCTCCCTACGACCAATGCGACCATCGTGTTCGGTTAGTTAATATCGTTCCTGTTTCGTTTCTCTGTTTTAGAACAAAACATATTGCTTCCGTCTAATCGGTCACGGATATCATAATCATAACAGTAACAAAATAAAATATGTAGTGGCCTTTGGAACATGTCACGGATTCTAAATAATCGTACAATATTATTATGTCCTTATCAATTAAGATAATGATTCTATTAGTTGAATTTGGTGTTGAAAATATTTTTCAAAGAATTCCTGATATATAGTTTCATTGTATTATCCATTGCCAGAGAATTTGAGTAATGTTTTCGTATTTGAGACCTTTAATACAATTTTTAGATTATCTATTCCTTATCAATTAGTATAATTATTATATGTATAAGTTCAATTTGGGCTTGGAAGGATTTTTCAAAGAATACTTCTTTTGTATAATCCATTGCCATTTGAATGACGTTTTTTTATTTGAAATTCTTTACATACTTCATTTTACATAACGATTGCTAAATCAAAGATATAAATTATTGCATGGGTACAATACTTTGTGAGTCGCTGCCGACGGAGGAGGGAGGGTCACCGGCATGAAGGAGGGGGGTCACGGGAGCGAGCCGGGAGGTGGGGGCGAATTCATCATCAGTCCAAGTCAGGAATTATAACGGAGCGATTCATCACGAGGGGCCACCGATCCGTCATGCCGATCCACGTGTGCACGCCGTTTTTGAATATCCGCGCGGACGTGTATATCTCCTTATACATATCTTATACTCGAGCGAACGTGGCTAATGTACCAGTCGAGACGGTTTTTCAGCAGCGACCTTGCCGCGGTTTTTAACAAAACTCCTCTCTCTCTCGTTGGGAACAATGCGCGGAATTTTTGCATCGGTCCCTCAAATGCAAATCTCTCCCTCTCTCTCTCTCTCTCTCTGTCTACCACTTCTGTTATTTATAATCTAACCCGTTGATTAATCGACCGCCTCATTAATTATGACAGTCTATTATGTATGCATTGCTCCGTGATAGCGGCACGCGGACCTCTACGAGCCGCTCATTTGTAAATTACTCTTTAACAATAGGAGCCTCCTCCGTCGTTCCTAGGAAAACCTAGAAATTCTTTCGACTTCCCTCCCCGAGCCAAGGCGATACTACAATCATTTGTAATGCTGACCTTTCATAAATCAAGCTCTCCTCCTCCGATCCCAAGTTCTAATCTTTTCCAAAATCAGGTTTCATGTAACATTGTATTGCCTCCTGTGAAAACAACAACGACGAAACCTACGGACATGATAACAGCGTATCTGATCAGAACTTATAAATTAGAACTTATGAGTTGCGATCAATTTTTTTCAATGTCCATTGACGTGGCTCGTCGAATCGCTCCGGTTTTTCTCGATTAAAATGAGCGACGGCGTTCCTCCCAGGCCGATGCGGCGCACCAGGAAACGGAAGTGACGTCACCCGCGCCGTACTCCTCCGTGAGCGCACTGCGCGCTCGCTCGTTCCGTTTATTGGAATCGTTTGTTTGTCTTTGACCCCGATGAAACTTTATCGATGCAGTAGACTAAGTAGACTTTGCTCCCTACGACCAATGCGACCATCGTGTTCGGTTAGTTAATATCGTTCCTGTTTCGTTTCTCTGTTTTAGAACAAAACATATTGCTTCCGTCTAATCGGTCACGGATATCATAATCATAACAGTAACAAAATAAAATATGTAGTGGCCTTTGGAACATGTCACGGATTCTAAATAATCGTACAATATTATTATGTCCTTATCAATTAAGATAATGATTCTATTAGTTGAATTTGGTGTTGAAAATATTTTTCAAAGAATTCCTGATACATAGTTTCTTTGTATTATCCATTGCCAGAGAATTTTAGTAATGTTTTCGTATTTGAGACCTTTAATACAATTTTTAGATTATCTATTCCTTATCAATTAGTATAATTATTATATGTATAAGTTCAATTTGGGCTTGGAAGGATTTTTCAAAGAATACTTCTTTTGTATAATCCATTGCCATTTGAATGACGTTTTTTTATTTGAAATTCTTTACATACTTCATTTTACATAACGATTGCTAAATCAAAGATATAAATTATTGCATGGGTACAATACTTTGCTTTGGAATTCGCTTGAATCCGCAGGTTTACTGTAATTACTATACAGGTGGCTAAGGACTGTCCGAGGGGATTTAAATAAATCCATTAACCGCGCATGCTACCGATTTTACACGGGCAAATCATTCGTCGTTTTTTTCCCTTCGTTTCCCGGATCAGCCGGTGGCCTCTGTATCAGCGAACAGGCAGCCTCCTCCACCTTCTCTAATTGACCACGATCCGCGATCTCGCAACCCCCGGCACCGGCGGGGAGGGGCGGCAAGCCGACCGGCGCGGGGCCCGGGCGGTTAGGCAGGGCGGGCGCGATTTTTGAAATTTCAAATCCGGATTTGCGTTGCAGATGCCGAGCCCGAACCCCCTTAGGGGCCAATGTCGCGGTCGCGGAGTATAATGTTTTCCTCTCAATTAAGCCTTAATTAAGTTAAAATTAACATCCTGGATTTCTCCCATCCCCGCGGCCCCCCCTTCCAGGGAGCACCCACCTCGCGTCCTCCTCCAGCTTTGGGTGGCCTGAACTGCGTACAGCCAACGGCAAAACGATTCATCGATCGCGTATTCGATTAAACATCTATCGTTCCAATATTGGCTTCTCTAAAAAAGACATTGCAATCTTAAATCCATTCGTAATTGCATTTCTCTTACGTTTGGAAGATTCCGTCAAACTCGGTCACAGACTCGGTCACAGACTTATTTTTTATTGAAGAACGAAATCATTAATACGATCAGTGTTTTAAATTAACATCCGGTTTGATTCTCAAGTTAAGAATTCTAACTAGCACGCTTTACATCCTATTTACTGGCCAAGTGGTTTTTCCTTATACGATCGGTGAAGGCAGAAATGTATTTTATCGCAGATTCGTTTCGCGATTGACGCGTCTATTTCGGCGGTCGACTTTTGCCGGAGAATGTACGGAGGCTGGTGGCTAGCACCACCGCGAAGGTGTCCACCACCACCACCACCGCATACGTGTGGTATGGGTTCTACTGGGAATCGAAAGCCTTCAGATAAACCAGCCTTCATTAGAGCCGAGGATGATCAGACAACGCGATGGCCAACGTTGCTCGGCTGCCGTTGGGTGCTGCTGCTGTTTCTGATCCCCGTCCCTTTTACTCTCTCTCTCTGTCTCTCTCAGCACACGACACATAGACACACCGGTCCCCGGGATTGACCGTGGAACGTACGTTGAAGGAGTAACGAGAGAGCGAGAGGGTCGACTGCGTCGTCCCCGTGTGTGTCCTGCTGCTCCTGTGTTCCTACTCACCGTGGGTCCCTTGTCGACGAAGGATTATGCTAAAAGGACACACGGGGAGCGCTTCCACGTCTCGAATTAGGAAGACTCTTCGCGAGTTTTATCACTACCGGAATTGTGTCCCCGGGTCCCGGGACCCTTCCCTCGCCGCGTCAACCAGACTGCTACCGCGTAATCGATGAATAAGAATCGACCTGTACGCTATTTTGCTCTTTTAACGACCACGGCATACTACTCTCCCTCCTTCTTGTTGTCCTTATTCTTTCACTTTTCTTTTTTCGCTTCGCGAGCCTCTACGAGGAAGAGGCGTCGTTGTATAATTACCGTCGCCTCCTCGGCTTCCTTTTTCACGGTAATGTTTCAATTTAGTGGAAGCGTAAAATGATTTACTGACAGATTTCGAAGATCGAAAATTAATCAATCGATGCTCGGTGGACTCGAGCGTTTACTATTGTCATCGTGGTTCTTTTTTTCATGGCAATGTTCCAATTTGGTGGAAGCATAAAATAATTTACTGACTCCTGGGATCAAACATTAATTAATTACTGTTCTTTAGACATAAGTGTTTATTATTGCCATCACCTCGCCGGCTTCTTTTATCAGGTTAAAATTTCAATTTGGTGAAAGTATAAAATAATTTATCGACAGATTCCTATGATCAAACTTTGATTTAAAAAGTAATTGAAAGAAATTACTATTAACCAGAATAACGAAGAAAATAAGTAAACGCTATGATTTGGATTTCTATAATTTAAAATTAATCAAATGCTGTTTTGATGGAAGCATAAAACAATTTATCAACAATTTTCTGTGATCAAATATCGACTTAAAAAAGAATTAAACGAAGTGCTATCAATCAGAATAACAAAGAAAATAAGTAAACGCGACGATTTAGATTACTAAAATCGAGAATTAATCAATGGTTGTTCTGGTGAAAGCATAAAATAATATATCGACAATTTCCTATGATTAAACTTCGATTGCCATAATCTTGAATCGAAAGGCCACAGGTAAAAGCCACAGTTTAGATTTCTATAAAATTAATCAAATGCTCTTCTCTGAACATAAGTGTTTATTGTCACCGCCTCCTTGGTTCCGTTTCTCACGTTAATGTTTTAATTTGGTGAAAGCATAAAATAATTGACGACAGTTACTTTTTGCCTAACACGTTCACGTTTACATGTCTAAACAGATACATGAATTAATTATCAGTGTTATATTCTTTAATATTTAATAAATCATCACATTCTGTTGTTGTGTTCTGTTTTGGTATTGCTCAGTGCCTAGAATTTCGCGTTTCACGATAATTCATCGACAGATTTTTAAGATCAAGCGTTACCCAATTGCTATTCTATGAAGGGACGTGTTTACGATTGTTTGGATAGAATTGAAACAATGAGACTGAGGAACGTGGATTCAGTGACGTGTGGCGGCAAGAAGGCTTGGGAAGAGGGCTGGGACGGCAATTTTCCGGAACGGCTCTCGCGTTTCGCGACAGATTTCCAGAACAGATTAGACGCGGTTCAATTTCCTCCTTTTTACTGGTAGGACAGGACAGGACAGGTCGGCAGCGAGTTCGATTTTTATTCGATTCGCGAGCGAGCGCGTAATTCTATTGTGTTCACGGACTATTAAGTAAGCCCCGGGTAATGGGACGCTTCCGGTAAAACGAGGATGCTCGGGGCCGTAGCGCGCGAGCCAGCTGAGGTAAAGCGAGTCGGAACTCCTCGAATGTGCAGGAAAGGGCGCGGCCGAAGCCTAATTCCTTGAAAGATTAAGGAGAGGCCTGCGCCTTCTCGACTTCTACGACCTCCATTTCTACCGGCGACCTCTTCTTCTTCTTCTTCGGCTCTACCCCTTTACCTACGGACCCCGGCTATAACGCTCGTTATCCACGAACGAGTGCCTATTTCGCTTCCTTTCTCACGTCGTTTGTCCTCCCTCGCGATTCGACCCGGCCTTCATGATTTACGATCAATACTTTCCCTTCATTCGGTTGCGTGATTGCGGTCTCGCCGTCGAATATCGTTTACAAAAATCATTGCAATCTAAATTGGTCGGCGAGACCACAAGACTTAAAGGGGTATTAATAATTCCCTAGAATTCTAGAAGATTTTACTTCGTGAGACCAAGATTTGTGAAAAGAGATCAGTATTTCTCCGCTGATAGAAAAGTTTACTTAGTTTCGCTTTTTCTCGTGGCCTTCTAATCATCGCAATTTAAAATTGGTTAGTGAGACTACATAATAAAAAATTTAACACTGAGTGGTATAAATAATCCACAAAAATTTCAAGATTTTTATTTGATAAAACCATCATTTGTGAAATTAAGCTAGCATATTCTTCCATTGAGAGAAAATTTGACTCAGTAAAATGACTGGCATTCTTCTACTGATAGTAGAAAAGTTTGTGATACATTATTGTGGCCTGGAAATCATTGCAATTTCAAATTTGTCAATAAGGCTACATAGCAGGAACTTAACTCTAATAGGTATTAATAATCCACAAATAATTGTACGAGATAAATACATATTTTATTAAAAAGAAACTATTTTATGAGTTAATTGTTAGATTTTAATTTGATAAAGCCAAGATTTGATAAAGAGACCAGCATTTCTTGATAAAAAGATTGTCTTAGTAAGAAGAAGATTGGCATTCTTCTACTGGCACATAGAAAAAATGTGTCTTATTGTCGTGGCCCGTCGTCGGTTCGCGGACGGAATGAGAATTGTCTGTTCATGATAATATGATGAATGGAAATACATATGTGGCTACGTTTTTCCCATTTCGCTAGATAAAAGCTGGCGGAATGCAGCGAGGCGCGTTAGCGCGTGTCGACGTGCCGGCGCCGTGAGCAGAATCCTCACGACTGATTAATTTCGAACGTTTAACCTACATGCGAGCGAACGTTCCCGTCAGACGTAACGCTGAAAGAAACGCTCGTGCCTCGGTTGACAAACTAATTAGCGATCTCCGATCAAACTTCTGTTCCATGTTACCGGGATTATTTGAAAATCAGAGAATTCCGATTTTAATCGCTTTTATGAAATCGTGAAATTTCTTCTAGAGTTAAGATTTTAGATTTTCTTCTTCCTCTTTTTGTATTTCATTTCTGAATGAAGGATAATTATTGTACTATAAAGAATGGTTGTGCCTCGGTTGACAAACTATAATCAGCGATTTTAGATGAAACTTCTGTTGTATATTATCGGTGTTACTTGA
>NW_017149415.1:63607-71929 GCF_001652005.2 Ceratina calcarata | reverse complement strand
AATTTTAAGATAATTCTTGTAATTCTATAATAGGTTTTGGGATACCAAATTTTCAATATTAAACGTTTTTATAAAATCGCGAAATCTCTACTACACTTGAGATTTTTAGAATTTCCTTAGAAATGGTCGGTTGCCAACTTATTAGTCATTCTTCGATCACACTTCTGTTTCATAGTTCAGTGTTATTTGATAAGCGAATTCCGATGTTAAATGCTTTTTAAAAATCCAGGAATCTCTATTAAACTTGAGACATTAGAATTTTTGTTTCTTTTGGATTCGGTTCTTTCGTGCCGAATGGATGTTAATTATTGTAACATTTGACCTCAGTTTCTAGTAGAATCCTGACGTTAATTTTGTCATAGACTTGGAAAGTGTACATTTCCATCTGGTTCCCTACCTCCGTTTCCAAATTCGAAGAAATTCAATCAACGAAATCAGGCAGGCTAAATCTGAACGATGATGAACAAAAACGCGTATCTAAAGAGTTCGGATCTCGAGTACTCGACGGGGATGAACGAGTCGAGAGGGAGGAACGAGAAGAAGTGGTAGAGGCGGCGGCGGATGAGGAGGAGGAGGAGGTGAAGCAAGAGGAGGGAAGAGGAACATCGTCGTCGGTAGGAGAACGTTATCTGCGGATCGGAACGCGGTTGGTATCGAGTCGTCTACGTAAAAGTGCAGCGTGGGTATACAGTCCTCGGTCTAACAGAGGTAACGGAGGAAGGAGTGAAAGAGAGGAGTAGAGGTATCTTGAAGAGGGAGACCGGCGTCCTCCGGAGGGCCTCGAGGTTGGTCGTAGGTGGCTCCGCCTCGTGTCCGCCTCCGGTACCCGATTGGATGGAAAATCCTCCCGCCTCGAGGCTCATTTGTTTATTAATGTTGTAATCACCCGCGTTGATCCTCTTTTGTCCCGCTTCCCTCCGTCCTCTTGTCCCGGCCGGAATGCGACCAGTTCTCTCTCCGCTTCTTGCTTCCTCGCCTCTCCTCCTCCGCCGTCCTCCGCTCCTCGCTCTCTCGCCCGACGCTCTTCTCTCTTTTCCAATCTCACGTCTCTCCTACTCCCTCGTCCCTCCCTCCACCCCTCGTCCGCGACTCTTCTTCTGCGCAGCCCTCGTTTCTCTTTCTCTTTGCGTTATCGTTCCACGGTCTCGCTCCTCATTTTCTTCTCCTCCTCCTCCTCCTCCACCTCCGTCGCGTTCGGCCTCCCCGTTTGATGAACACTAATACACGCTCACGTTTCGTTTCTTCTTCTCATCGTCGACGACGTCGTCGTCGTCGCCGTCGTCGCCGCGTCGCTTTTCTTCGTCCTCTTCTTCGGGGTGGCTCCTTGTTTTCCACCCGGCCCTTCGCGCTACCGCTTTCTCTTTCCTCCCATATCCCATGCCCTCCGTCCCCATCCCCAGTTCCCGTGTCTCTCCCTGGGGCTCTTCTCCTCCTTCGGGCCTCTCCTTTTTGCTCGCTGTCGATCGCGGTTCTGTTCCGAATGCGCTCTTCGAATTTAAACGCGCCAACGGTGTCTTGTATCGGCTCGCAAATGTACGAACGGCCGGGCTTTATTGCCGCGGCAACGGTCGCCCAATCGAATCTCCTTTCTTCCCCGGCAGCATTCATTAGCCGTTGCACCTCTTATTCAAGCTTTTGTCCTGGAATTTCCACGCCGCACCGAATATACGCCCGTACATCGTGACGGTACTGTTTATTTGACCTGTCGTCGACACAACGTGACGGCGACAGGAAGCGTTCACGACGTACGCTACGATGGGACGTTTACTCAAGTCCGGCTGTGACGCGACGTTTCGGAAATCGAACGATGCCGTGACGCGAGACGTGGAACAACAAGCGACGATGAAAGCACCCAAATAGCCAGCACCGCGTTCCACATTGGGGGAAACCGGTGGATATTATTTTTAGACGATCTGGTGCAATTAGTTGTGGGGAAACGATCAAGAATTTTTATTTGTTTGAATCTATGTTCGAGAATTAAACGAATATCAAAGTGCAATTGATGATACGTTGCATTTTTATAACTAAATGAACGTTGATACTGTAGAATTCAAGGTTGATTGAACTTGCAGTTTACACTTGCACAGTTATGACTGTTCAATTATTTATTTGTAGACCAACTGGTATAATTAGTTGGTGAAAACCGATGTGTAAAGAACTTTTATTTATTTTAATCTACGTTCACGAAGTAAGTGGATATCAAAGTGCAATTTAATGTACATTCCAGTTTTATAACTGAATGAACGTTAATGTTGTAGAATTCAATATTGATTAGATTTACATTCCACGCATGTATACATGCTGTTCAAACATTCTTTAATTCAGACATAAATACGTATAATAAATCGTATATTCGACTACTTGAACAGTTAAATTAATATCAAAGTGCAATTGAGTCTACATTGCATTTTTATAACTACGTGAACATAAATATTATTGACAGTTTATTGTACAATTACTGATTCAATATGCATTCCACACTCGCATGTTTGTGATTAAACTGCGGATTCTATGCATTTATAAGAAAACTGAATGTGCAGAAAATACGAACACTGCATGTAATATAAGTATAAAATATTAAAAACACAATACATATTCCAATATTTAAATAATAGAAGAATCTTCTTTCTTTTTTGAAACACGTTCTTTTAATCTGACACCATAGACATTCTATTTTACATAAAATTTCGCAGCCTAGTTATGACTGCTTGAACTGTTATAGTATTCCACATATCAAAAACAAATACGTATAACAGAACGTACATTAGATTGCAACTTTTGCCAGAAACAATTGCCTCCAATAGGTGGTTCGATGATTCCAAAGTTGCAACTACGGTTCGAAAGTTTGTATCATAAAAATAATTATGGTACTGTTACGACTGTGTATACAGATTGAAACAGTGAATGGGCTCGTAGATGACTACAATGTTTAATTGCACCCGCGGTTTTGAAACTCCAAGTTTCTCTTCTTTTGTCCGCCAGCGATGTAATTGCGTAGGTAGCATTGTTCAACTCTCGACTTCATCTCAATCATTTCTGATCAACGGTGCTTGAATCAGAGGGGTTAGACGTTAGAGGATGAAAATATTTTTGGAACATTAAATTGTTTGCGTGGGATATTTTATGAAACACTTTAATATATTTCACACGTTGTTTTATATCAATCATTATTCTTCAAAGTATCATATCATTTTTTTATTCTATTGTTTAAAGAATTGATTTGTACAATTATATTAGAAAATATCCAAAGAAAATAGACGATACATGATATTTCATAAAATACTTCGTCTTTCTATTATTTTTCGAAATACCACGTCGCTTCAATTTAGAATTACCAAAATTCTATGTCACTTGTAATCAGGTTTGCCAGCCCAGCATTCTATTTCTCTTGTAATCTGGTTTATTGGTAGATTTAAAAATTTACACGTTTGGTATTGCAATTGGACCAATTTGAGAGGATTCCTTAACACCAGGAATGGTGTTAAGTTTGATTCGATTAACTCGAAACTCCATCAACATACTATGTTGTTTAAAAAAATCCTTCATATCATACAATTTCGATACCATGTAATTAAATTGAAAAATTATATGTATAATCTCAATTTACCCTGTTGCCTAAACGAGCGGCTCGTACAATTACGTAACAAGATATCTCGAGAAAAGTCGAGGAATTACTTGAAACTCTATCTGAGTAGGTTCGGTCCGTTGGCTACAGTAAAACGTTGAATTCACAAAGTGTCTAGACGTTAAGGAATCGGCTAATGGAGCCGAGTTTTTAACGACAATCGAATCGACTCCCGTGACGATCCCCTTCGCCTTCGATTCCGTTCAATTAACCGATCGGCGAATAATCGACGACCGTGAAATCGGATTTCACGTGATCGCCCCGGCGTATCGTGAGGGAATTCGAACAGGATCGAGATGATTGCGTTAAGTGTTTTTCATCCACGCGCCGATACATAAAACTCGAGCCGGAGAAAATTGACTGATTAACGCGGATCCGTCTCTAAAGTACTCGGTAAATACTTCGGCGAATTATTTTGCGTGCTGACCTTTCGGAGACAGTGGAAAAAGCCAGGTGGACGAATCCGGATATTTATTCATAATCATTATTTTATTTCCTCTTATATTAAAGAGTTCTAGGAAATGAAATCGATGACGATAGTTTTGTTGAAGGAATAGTCATTTATTCACAGTCAAAATTCGTACATACTGGGTTGGTCAAAAAGTTCGTGTGACTTTTGATACTCTGCCTGAACTTATTAAAAACCGCAAGAACGAAGTAAAAAAGAAATTATTACGTGAAATTGGGACATTTAGCTTAATCTGAACTTGAATCTATATAGGAATTCAATAACTACTATCTGATCGATTTAAACCGTTTCTAATTTCGAAAGTCAGTGAAAATAATAAGAAACCGATCGAACATCGAACGCTTCCCTGTTTCCGCGCGCGTACGTGTTTCAAATGTAGAATTCCTCGCGCGGCGAGGGCGTGGCGCGGCTATACGCTTCGTTGTTATTCCGAAATGACGAATCATAATGTATAATGCCCGGGCCTCTTTTTCTCCCTTGCTCCCCGGGGCCGCGCGTTGGTGTACGTAGGTGCACCTGTCCGTGAAGCCAGCCTCGGTGGTAAAATGATACCGAGCGCACCCCCTCCTCGGCACGCCGCCCTTTCGTACTCTATTTCCATCCTCGTCGAGCGGAACGGGGCCCCACACCGAACGAGGAACTCCGCGTTTCGTTTGGTTCGGTGGTCGCTCGTTTTATTCTCTTTTTCTGTCGAGCTCGGCTGGGTCCTAGTACTACTTACATGGCTTATTCAAATGAACCCCGGATTGCTCGATTGCGTCTCGATATGGATTCTCAAAATTAAATGAGACCAAACTAAAGTCGAGTCGATTCGAGGAATCCGTTCAGTTCGACGAACTGAGATACGAATTCGTCTTCTGCATTTTTTAATATTTTTTTCTATATTACATATTCCGTGTTTGATTATTTTATATAAATACATTTTTAAATAAATAAACAAGGATTTGTCAATTGTATAATCAATATTTGGTCAGTGGATACGGTTTGTTCATGTGAACTCAGGATTACTCGATTGCATCTCGATAAGGAATTCTTAAAATTAAACAAGGGAAATCGATCGAGGATTCGAAGAATCTGTTCTCTTTGATGAATTAAAATACAAAGTCTCCTGCATTTTTAAATATTCTTTTTATGTCAGATATTCCTTGTCTGATTTTTTATAAGTTTGTGTTGATTACTATTTTGTCAGTGGATACGACTTGTTCATATGAGCTCAGAATTGCTCGATTACGTCTCGATATGGATTGTCAAAATTAAATAAAGAGAGCAACCGAAAGTCGAGTGGATTCGAGGAATCCGTTCACTTCGACAAGAGCTACGCTTTTTCTTTCCTTTTCTCTTGCGGTTTTCGTTTCCCCGTGACGCTCGCCTCGTCATTTCGTTTAGCAATCTTGATTTCTGCTTAGGAAAGGAGTGGCGATTGCATTGCGTTGACAAATCAGTCTGTCATACGAACACGCCCTCCGTCGAGAATTCATTTTCATGCTTCAACTTACAATTGTTCGTTCAGAAAAATTGTGTGCGAGATGCGTACAAGATGTTAAAAACAAGTCATGTAGTCTACAAACCACAAATAGAATTATTAGCTGTCCTGGAATTAATTCATACATTATATATTTTGCAATTCTGTCGATATATACAAAATAGTAAAAACCCTAAATAGAATCATTAGCTGTCCTGCAATTAATTCACATATTTTACAATTTTTTCAAATTAGAAACAAAGCATGTAGTCAAGAAACCTTAAATAGAATCATTAGCTGCAATTAAAATTCATATATTCTGCAATTATTTCAACCGTTTATATAAAAGTATTTATTTTATATAAACTCGTAATACATTTATATCGATTAAAAAGAAATTTCATGAGACTGATTTTGATCAAAGAATAAAGGAACTGGAAACGAATGCAGCAAACAATCACAAGCTAATAAACAAAAAAATGCAGATTGCATAGATGTAGAGTGGGAAAATAGAAGACGAAGCAAAGGCAGCAGCCTCTTTCGATACCCTGTAATTAATTCATATATCCTTTATTTTAGTCAACTGATATTATAAAAGGATGATTTGTTGCTATTGCTATCCTGCAGTTAATTCATATATCCCGTAATTCTGTATGAACTATATAACTATAAAAAGATTTGTTTCATATAAAAATACACAATTTATTTCTGATACATCATTATTGATTAAAAAATAAATTTCACGACACTGTCGCTCCGATTTTGATCGAAGAATAGAGCAGCTGGCGAGCCGAGAATCTAATCCTTCTGCGTCGTAAGGGCAATGAACATTTCATCGATCTACGATCAATCGTGAAATCGTTCTCGTAGAATCCTCGCGTCTACGGAAACGTTCATTTATCTCCGGTCGGGAGGCGAACATCGTCCCCCATTGTGCCCGGAATTGCGTGACTCGTGTCCGTCGTCGCATCGAGGATGCGCGTTTAACAAGCCTCCCCGTAGAAAAGGAAATCCGCCGACCGATTTCGATAGAAGGTAAACGTTCCGTTGCTAATTTCTATGGATTTCGTGGAGAACGCCTCCGTTCGCGTTCCTTTTTGGAAAATCGATTTCGCCGGCCAGAGTCACCTTGCGTCACCGTGACTCGCCGCGTCCGCTCAGCTGCTCCCGTTTAAAAACGTGTTTGCCCAGCAGATTTGAACTTTTACTTCGGATTCCGGAGATTTATTCCCGCCGCTAACGGATCTTATTTTCGGGTGTGCGTGGCAAATTTAGAAAGCGAGATAGGCGCGTAGATCTCGGGACGAGGTGAGGCCCGCCGGCGGAATGACTCGTGGATCCGCGGAACCGATCGCAATTTAAATTCGAAAGTCTCGTTTGCTCGAGATCCCGGAACTCCGCGGCGAATGACATTTCGTATCGACGCGAACGATCGCTCGCAGGATTCCGTCGTCGACAAAACCGTTCTTCATTGTAATTAATGCTTCACAAAGAAAAAAGTATACAAGAAGAGTGATTCACATGTCAATCATATAATTGTAATTTTTTATTGCTTTAATTAATCACGGAGATTTTAATCATAATTGATTATGAATAATCAGGGTTAAAATTGGAATCTATAAACGTTATATCATATCTAAGAAAAGACAAACTGACTTCCGTATTCAATTGAATACGCAAGAAATCGATTGAATTGATAAAACCAGAGACGAGTGACAAGGCAAACTACCTTAGTTATAAAGAGCCAACATTAGTAAAAAAGAGGTTGAATAAAAAATGAACACATGTCATATTATATTACAATTAAATAATTTTTTATTGATATAATTAATTATGGAGATTTTAATAATAATTCAATATAAATAAACGTCTATAAACGTTATACCATATCTCCTTCGGTGCCACCCAAGAGAAAAAAAAACTGACTTCCGTGTCCAATTGAATACGCAAGAAATGGATTGAGTTAATAAAACCAGAGACAAGCGATAGCGCAAATTATCTCAGTTATAAAAAGCTAATCAAACGCGAGGACAATGAAGCAGAAACGCTGAAGCGGCCGGGGAAGAGTGAAGAGTAGTAAAGGAAGGAACGTAGCAATTGCAGAAATCTGAACCGCATCGGAGCGTACGGTTGCTCTCGCCCACGCAGCGCGCCCGCGTTATCTGGGCCTTCGGGACCCGACAGAAAAGAGAGGACCGTATGCGAAGCCGCGGTCTGAAGTTTCCAGGGATGGCTCTCTCACCAGGACGAATGGTCGACTTCCAATTCCGATGGAATTGTACACTGGCCGGCCGTGCGAGACATGGACGGCCACGGTGGTATCGCTGGAACGATATCAACGTCGCGGCACCGGCTATATCAATATTATGCTTACTCGTTTCTTCGTAAAACGTGCCCCACCAGAGAGAAACTGTTGTGTCTGCATCAACGTGGACCGGATATAACATCTCTTCTACCAACGCGAATATCCAGCTTGCTGCAGGATCATCTTTGGCAAATTATAAATTCGATTGAACCATCCAACGTAGGAATGAATAATCTGTAAATGAGGGACAGGTGATTGCACAGGTGGCAGATAACGAGACAGAGTATGAGAACAGTTTTATATTTATTTCGGTATTTAAATAGTATTTGTAATTGTGAATGGGCCTAAATAAGAAATTTTTATTAATGCAGTTTGCCATAATTTTCTTATCTGGGATTTGTCAACGGAAAATCAGATGAATTAGTAGAAATACTTCTATTAATTTGAATCAATAGAAAAAT
>NW_017149415.1:59974-63362 GCF_001652005.2 Ceratina calcarata | reverse complement strand
TTAATTGTTTCAAATGATTCTCCTAAGTATTCGTAATTGTGAAAGGATCTAAATATGAAGATATTATTCTCAGTACAATTAGGCAAAATTTCCTAATCTGGTATCAATCGATGGAATTTGCTAACAGAAAGTATCTCCACTAATTCATTTGATTTTCTAATCGATCTAATTCATCGCGTTTCTTAATTGGTTCAAATGGTTCTTCTAATCTACCTGGATTCTTCATTAAATCTCTCATGACGTAATCGTACATCTTCCTCGGTTCTGTGATTTACAATCGCAAGCGCATAAACGTGCAGTCAAGTTTAAGTACTTTAAGTAATAGTCCTCGTGCTACCGATTATGAGCGTTAGTCAGTGAGAAGAGGCACGCGATGATCTTGCGGCCAGGTATAATGAAACGGTGGAGGCCGACAAAAGCACCTGGCCGCAACAATATCCGCGTTGGTAGCTTTTGCGGCTGCACCAGCTGGGCCGACGGCAGGTCATTCGACGGGTCACTTTCCATGGGACACCGATTGCTTCACTTGTACTGCTGACCGAGGGTCCTCCCCTATCCTCCGCAGCTAATCCGTGACAGAATCCTCCAATTTCAAGCAAATCCTATATACGTTCCTCAAAACAAGATTAGTGTATTAATATTAAATACGAATTCCATTTATTAAATTTTTTCATTTCAAATAATATTTAATACTGATTGCAATCGCGTATATTGTACGAGATTTAAATATCAGAAGTATAATACAGTATTTTATGCAGATATCATAAAGAATTATATTTCTATTACAAATCTTGAAATCATAGGATTAAACAAACACAGTATAAATTAGCAGAGCTAGACAATATATTAAAATGTTATCATATAAACGAAGAATGTATTTATGAATTTGGAACAGGATTCAGCAAGCTGGGTCAACGATTGCCCCAGCGTAAGCCGAACGAAAGGTTGTCTCTGAATTTTTGAATAAACACAAACAGAGCGATTTAACAATGGAACGGAAGAAAGTGGAGCACGCGCGTTGCTTGGGCCACAATTCATTTCGCGGAGCGGAGCGGATGCCTACTTAGCATGCACTCGCATCCCATGGAAGCGCTTCATTGATCATCGAACGGTGTACATAGGTACACGCATGCATAAATTGACTCTCGCGAAAGTCACCCCGATGATCGGGCACATGCGCCAAAATTGGCAGCTGCCATTTCGGTAATGGATCAGTCGGACCCGGCGTGCACTTCGCCTGATTTATCGGCTGATTAGCATAGGAACCGTCCTGGGGTTAGTGGGGTGACTTCTACGAGTCGAGTCAGTTGACTTCGCAGTTTCCGCCGGGAAACGGAAGCACATCGTGAGAAAATTGCTTGAAGGAAACATTTTGTCCATTGCACTCTACATTCTTGATTGTATTATGCAAGACGTGATTGTCGACGCATTCATTAAAATTTTATTAAAGTATTAAACATCTAATCTTTAGTACATTATATGCATTTTTCTACTGCTTAAAATTGGCAATTTATTGACAAAATAGGAAGATTTTTTATTTTCTGTGATAATTGGAAATTGCTTAGAGGAAAACGTTTCCTTCATTCAATGAAACTCTGCATTGCATTCTGTATTTGGTTGCATTATATAAGACGTGATTGACGAGACATTTATTACATAATTTTTAGATTGCTATACTTTTAATCTTTCACACATTGCATGCATTTTTACATGAAATTAGCGATCTACCGATAAGAGAGGAAGAGACTTTTTATTTCCCGTGGCGTTCATCGACTTGTCGCCGGGGGTGAATCCCGGCGTATGAATCCGTAGGTACAATTCCGTGTGCCGGCCTTTCCACGGGTATCATCTGCATATCTAAATAATCGGGACGTAGCCATGTGTCGTGGCGCGACAAAGGTGGAGGACGATCGTTTCGAAGTAAAGAGGACGTATGGCGTGTGCGCGCGCGCGGGGTCTCTCGTCCTCGTCCCGGCCGGTCCGGGCCGGGCCGGGCCGGTAGCGAGCCGAACGACGACGCACGGCTCTCCTCGGCTGTTTTGCATTGCAAATAGCACCGGCGCGCGGGTCCCCGGGGTTCCTTGAACCAGATCCGATTGGCTCGGCCGACTACTCGGTACCGCGAATCTAGATCTATCTCTCTCGCCAGTTGGACCTTTAATCCCGTGGACGCGGTTCATTGATTGTCGATTGAAAACCCCATCGTCGTCCCTCTTCTCTCCTTTTCATCCTCTCCACCCCTCATCCACGCGTTAGGACTCATCCTCGTCGATTTTCTCCCGCTCTCCTTGAATTTTCTTCTCGCGTCGCGGAAAGGGAAAAATAGGAAATCACCCGACACCCCTTGCAGCGGCGAGCGGTGTTGTTTTCATTGTGCGACACGGTCTGCCACCGCGCCGGGAGCACCGGAGCAGCTGCCAGCCTTTTTTTTACGAATACATTAACGCCGCGGCCCGGCACCGGTTGATAAATTGTTGCTTAACGGGAACACGGCTGCGGTGTTCGCGCCCCGCGAGATAAATCGATCGCCGATGTTTGACGTCGTCGGCCGGCCCGGACGTCCCAGCGTTAATCGAATCAAACCGGGATAATTAGACGGCAAACTTCGCTCCACGGTTACCGAGAATCGACGGACATCTATTTCATCAAGAAATCGAATGTTTAAATTGCGTTAATTATCTAACATGTATTGAGATTAATGTGTGTTGAAAAACATTTTATTAAGGCAGTATAGATACAATTTTTGCAATGTCAGACAGTTGAATTTGCTGATAAAGAAGACTGGAGGATATAAAACTAACGAAACTATCTGAAACCGTATATAAAGGGGTGGCAACCCCTTTTGCATTCGGGGCTCTCATTGTTAGCTAGGAATTTGCATTTCGACGCACTATCCGACGCGTGTATCACGGGGAGGGATCCCTGAGAAGTTACCCCCACCGATAAGGGTAACGGAGGGATGCTCATTTTTCGGGCATATGCACTCTCCAGCGCTGATTGTCCTAACCATCGGCGAGTGTCATCGACACCGATGCGTTTTCTCTCTTTCTCTCTCTCACTATTCGAGAACTTCGGGAGCGATTTTCTTAGTGATTTATCGTCCCTCGGCCCGTGGCCTCGTTTACATATCGTTCCCCGGCCGCGATGCTTCTCTCCCGTTAGCCTAGGGTGACACGCGCGTCCGCCAGCGATTTACAGTTTAGCTCAGTTCGTACCATTCGCTGCAGTTCGATTTGTTCATTGTAATTTGTCAGGTTTTATTTAATGTTCGATTTACGTTAGGTTGCTCTGGGATATTATTAATTTAAATTGGATTCTCGTCATTATTTTTTAATTAATTTGTTGCACTTTGTTTTTTTTCATTGCATATTGCAATTCTTTCTTTAAT
>NW_017149415.1:55524-58739 GCF_001652005.2 Ceratina calcarata | reverse complement strand
TAGCTATTTATTATTAGCGTTATTCTTCCGACGTCTGATTTCTTTTTAATTATAGAAAATGCGTTTTTCTAAGGTACATAAACTTTTGGGATTGACTATATAGCCAATACATCCTTAAGTTCCTTTACGATTTTGTTAATTGAAACTGCCAACGAATTAGGTTGAATTCTTGTCAGTCCTTCCTTTCTAACTAACATCCGGGAGATTTGCAAGAGGAATGAGAACCGGGAACAGTAGTCGGCGCTCTTTAGCCCGCGTTGACAATTAAAACGCGTTTATTGCCGGCAATTTGCTAATCGGCCGAACCAACGTAAACGGCGCGTCGCGCCGGTAATATCACAGAACGGCGAGGGTATACGCCGCTATAATTGCGTAAGAGCGAGGGAAGCAGCGAGCGCCGCCGATTCTCGCAATATCTTCATCGTCCTCGTTCCTCTTCCACTACCAAAGCTCGTGCGATTTTCTCGTTCGTTTTTTACTTCCTTTCCGCCGGATTTCGTCGTCTTCACCCAGCGTGTCGACTGTCCCGATTATCGATCGACCACCTTGACGACGGCTCGGCGAATTAATTGGGACGACCTCGTTAGCGGCGGATATCGGCGACCATCGAGAAAGAGATCCGAGGCCCGGGCTTTTCGTTTGCACCCGTAAAAAACGTTTCACGTCTTTTATTTCGCCAGGTAGACGGACGCCGGGGATAGAGGGGGAGGCCAGCCAGCTGCATCAACTTCATTCAAATGATACTTCACGTTTTCTTTCTCAACCATTCTTATCCCGAAACTTGTTCTCACATTCCAACCAACCGTACAACCTCGTTCGATCTATTTTTAATTACACTTAAATCGGATCGTACAATTAATATTCAGAATCAATCAATTGCGAATATTTCGAAATATCGTAAAAACTTGTGTGTCGTTTTGAATAAATTTATATACTATTATTATTATTAATAAATTTTCATGGTTGCATTAATTACAAGAATTATTAGTAGCCACAATTATCGTTGCATAGTTTAATAATAAAATTAAATAGGGTTTTTATAATAGTCGATAAATTCTATAAAGAATCAATTCTTAAATTTAAAAAATTTTGACATCTTGGCACATGAGTTCACGGACGCAATAGTTTCTTTAAAGTCATTATTGATATTAAATGATCTCCTCTCGAAATGATATACTAATGCACATTCATTTATGATCTTCTCAGTATAATACAAGACTTCTTATTAATAAAGAGAAAATGAATATATATGAGATTGTCCAATGATGAAAAAGAGACTTCTGGAGTCTATAGTGAGGATAATAAAAGTTCGAACTGGTTCTTATTCTCTTCAACTACTATTGGTTGGTACAACGAATGTCGTTAGATCTTTTTAATTACACTTAAATGAGACTGCGATTAATATTCACATTCAATTAACTCCAGATATTTTAAAATATTAAAGAAGCTTGTGTATCACTTTGCATGAAGTGATATACCAATCCATTTATTATTTCCTCAACGTAATAAAAAATTTCTTATTAATAGAGAAAAAATAATGTGATTCTTGATATTGACCAATGATGGATATTTGTATCCTGAAAGTTCTTACTCTGAGCAATCGATCTATTAATTATACTTGAATCAGACTGTACAATTAATATTCAGAATCAATTAACTACAGGTATTTTCAAATATAAAAGAAGCTTGCGTATCGCTTTGCATAAAGTAACCTTCTCAGCATAACAGAAAACTTCTTATTAATAAAGAGAAAAGGGATACTTAAAAGACTGTCTATTGACGAAGACGAGACTTCTTTAGCCTGTACCGTACGACAGTTTGACGTCGGGAAAATGACAGTCCGCGATGGTATCATTGGTAGATTCGACTCGGCGCAAACGTATTCCCGACCGGCGCGCGCTCGCCGGTGCAAAAACGTGGCGCGTTGAAACGAAGGAAGAAAGGGAGCCCGGGTGAATAGAGTTGTAAAGCGAACGACGGAGAGCTGCCAGTTTTTCCGAACGTGTTTCCTCCGTTGTGGTCTCGTGCAACCACCGCCGTCGGTGCCTCCGTGTCGCAGAGTCGAACTCACGCACACGAACACGTATCATTCATATACGTACGTAACGTACGTTCCACGGGACCGACGCGAGAGACGTTTTATCGCGCTATAAAACAATCGCCGGGTGTCCGGTAATGATACTAGAAAATTTTTCTAGACACCGCGAGATGAAACACCGCGCCGTGACAATTCTAATCTCTAAATCGTCAAACGATTATTATTTGCCTGTTTTCATTATTAGCCATGTGTATATGATTTTTAAATGAAACGTTCGACCATTAATGGAAAAAAAGACCAATTGACTGATTGATTGATAAAATTGTATTAGAAGTTCAGAGATTGGCTTGTTGCATCGGATCTAATGATTCATAACAGTTCATCAAGTTTTTCTCGGCGTCGCCGTGTTCGTTCCTTGAAACGCCTCGTGGGAATAAAGCGAAAGCCGGAATAGAGTCGTAGAGCGGTCGCCAGTTTTTCCCTGGGGTTCGCAGCTTCTTCTCTTTAACGGAGATCCTTTAACAGTGATCTCTCTTTCCCTTTCCTCCTTCGTCCGTGTTCCAGCTGACCGCGGTGTGTGCGTGCGTGCCTATGGCGAGGACACGCGTGCACCGCGCGTTGCATACGCCGGCGGACGGGAAGCGAGAACGCGAGGAGGGACCACGCGCTAACCTGGAACGCATCGTGCATACGAGATCGACGCCGTTTTCACGAACACGTACCCGTCCTCGTCGTTCCGATCCCGGGACACGCAATAACTCCGAGATATCGAGAAAGATATCTTGTCATCGAGCCCTTGCCGCGAGCCTGTCCCTGTCAACGGCGGCGAGCGTGATTTGTCAGTGCCTCGCGAAAATGATGACGTGATCCAAACAGAAATTACATACCGCTGTCTCGTACGTGCGACCAGGGTACTTCACCCTTTTCACAATTTCAGTTCACGCCGGCTGACCAATTATTGCGGTCATTAAATGCAATTCTCTGTCGTTAATTTAATAAGCAATTTTACTTCGAAATCCCCAATTGCTTTCAGTCACTTGTAGCTTTTTAATGTCACTTTCTTCAAATCTTGCAATTTTTCGGTACAATCTTCTTATTTCTGTTCTTTGGACAATTTTAATGAAGAGGTGTCGGAACAATTTTTATTTGTATTTGATATACAAATATTCAAAAATTA
>NW_017149415.1:47163-54101 GCF_001652005.2 Ceratina calcarata | reverse complement strand
AGGCTACTTAGCTTCCTTCAAATCTTGCAATTGTGCGATACAACCTCTTTGCCCCAGTTTCCTAGACAATTTTAATAAAGAGATATTAAAATAAGTTTAAGTCGTATTTTATGCACAATTTATTATACAGCCTACAATACAAAACTAACGTCGATTGTTTGGCTCAAATAAATACATTCTCCACAGATGAAGAAAGATATTCAAAATATTAAATTATAGAAACGATTAAATGTAACGTGACTCGATTTTTTAACGTCGTAATGATTTTAAAACAGCTGACTTTCATTTAATAGTATGCATGTGACACAATTCGAATATAATTAACATAAAATAGTTTTTAAATCAGGGTTATTTCTTGGGCCATTCGAATATAATTAACATAAAATAGTTTTTAAATCAGGATTATATCTTGGGCCAACACATGATCGAAATATCATATTCCTCTCACAGTCAAATGATCTGTGCGCATAATAAAATAACATATGACATATATAATTAATAATATATTAGAAATAATAATAGATAAGAATAGATAACTACGTAGATGCAAACGATTGATACGTTTACATTTGTCGCATCCATGTAACCTTCGGGGCTTTTCACTTGTTCGCCCAAGGACACCCGAGGTAAAATTCAGAAACGCGTGACGCTTGAGGGATAAAAACAATGTTAAAGAAGCTATAACACGATCGGCATATGTCGTAGGTTCCCGCGAGGATTCGCAGCAGTTCGTGAGTGTACATCGTGCGGGACGGCCACCGGATCGCGTACGCTTCATTCCGTGTTGTCTCTCTATTTCCGGGTCAGTGTCCCAAAAGAGTTACATTCTGTAGTGGACCCAGAGGAGGCTGAAGGTTCTGGACATGCAGTCAACGATACCAAACTAGCACAGTGAGTAGATTTTCATGTTCTATTGAAAGAGAATTGACGCGTCGTACAGTGGCCTCAGTTAACCTTGGGTGGGGGTTGCCTTCGTACGGTAGCATAGTCATGATTGACGCGTCGAAATCTTCTTATTCGTTTATTACATTTCAATAACACAGAAGCACAAAAACAAATATTGGTCTGTACCAAAAACCATATTGTGATATTTTCATGTATTTTTAACTACTGAATATGAATCCGGTATCAGAAATGCCCTATGACCCTTCTATTTTGTTGTATATTTTATTATACATAAAATAATTTGAGTCTAAAGCACCTCTTCTTAAAAAATACCAATTGTCATGCAAAACCGAAGAGATTAGTCAATTTTTGACACTTTCATTCAAGCTAATTGTTAATCGATCGTCTATAAATGAATGCAGTGTTAGAGATGTCCCATCCCCTTCGAATTTTCTTTTACATTTTGTTATACATGAAATAATTTGAATCTGAAGCCTCTGTACTAAAAAAATACTAGCAAAATCGAAGAGATTAGTCAATTTTTAGCTCTCTTGTTCAAGTTAATTGTTAATCGGCCTTCTGACTAACAAACGAACAAGTTCAACCGTGTTACCAATCAGATACCGCAAACGAAATACGCATCGAGCACGCTGCAATCTCGCAGCGTCCAATAAATCCGATTTTACGTAGTGGAACCGTGGAAGCATATAAAAAATCGTTTTAACGAGCCGATAATAATCCGTGGCGAAGCCGAAGCCGGTAGCCTAACGCGTGTTGTCTCGATAGAAGCTCGGCGCACGATCGCGTGGGCGGTTTCGCTGGCCGCGTTCCCCGTTTTATCACCGATTTAATCGAAACGCGAATTACCACCGGTTATTGAGCGATCTCTGAAAAATCTATTTACCGAGAGATATCTCGATACTCACGGTTAGGCAACTCCGGTCTGTTGCCTGTCCTTGGAACGCGCCGTGATAACGCGGCCAGTAAGCACGGCTGCCGCCTCGAGGTCGCTCGTTCGTTTTACCGGTTCGATTCTTAGAAATCTAACCACTCTCCGATTCGTCGAATTTTGCCTAACAGTTTCCACAATTTCCATCGTACTGTCCGCTCCCTTTAGTTACTCTAATTAGTCTTATTAGAGTTTATAAATTAATGGGGCAGAGAAAAAAAATTCTGCTTCTACAAATTGTGTTTATAGTATTTTTATTTGCACGTGTTTTTTTATGTATTTGTACAAAATCTTGTAAATGTAATGATAAAAACCTTCTGTACTTGCGTACCTTCAATATTTACAAACAGCACTTCAATGATTGCTCAATTGGAACGAATTACCATCCATTATTTAATAAGAATAGAATAAATTCATTTTCATATGTACATTTTAATTTATTACTGCAGGGGTTACTTTTTCATGATTTAGTATGTAGATTGTTCAAGTATAATAACTATTTATGTATACGAAATTTTGTAATCTTAACTGCAATAGCAACAATCTTCTGTATTTCCAATATTTACAAAGTGCATTTCATAGATTGCTTGATAGAAACAAACCACCATTCATTATTAGTAAAAAATGGAATACATTCATTTTCTATCTAATTAATTATATCACTGCGAATGTGATTTTATCATGATTTAGTGCAGACGGTTTACAATTGTACAGGCATACGATTATAGTATGTAGATTGTACAGGTATGATAATTATAGTTGTAGTAGAGTAATATACTCGTGTGTAAGTTCAATGTCAAGAACGCAATTCGAAAGCTTCGGTAAGTGAAATAAACTCGCGTAAATGCCATCGTGCACCCACATGCAGTCGCACCCACACGCGCGGTGGCACACGCAGGTGGGATCGTGTTCTGCGTTCCATTGCCGGGTCGGATGTGTGTCGAGCACGTCGATTTCATTAATCGTTTATCCTCCAAATCTCAATCGAAAAAATACGAGAAAATCAATCGGGATCATTCATTTACATCATAAAACCGTAATTTTATACAATTTCAAAATTGTTCTTCTATGATAATGTTCAATTATTCATTTGTTTTAAATATTGCCATTTTATTTGAAAGCAAATCGGTGGCACATTATATCTAAGCCTCATTAATAATTGACATTGTTCAACGTAATCATTAAAAATTACGGTTGTTGGGATATTAGAATAGGTTTATTTATTAAAACATTCGAGTGCTCGTTGGGAGATAAGTGGGACCACTTAAATCGTGTACCTTTGATATCGAACTCCATTAAACGGTTTTATCTAATAGAAAGTTCCTACTGGCCACGGTAACTGGTAACCGATGATAGATAGTAATGAAGTCATCGGTAGCGTTAATAGCTTCCGATGCGAATTAACCTCGTCGCCTGCTTTCTTACTGCTGATTAGATAGAACAATGGGACACTTTTACATACGTAAATGGAATTTCCATTCGCTGTTCTTATTTGCATCAAAACATTTTCCTACTTGATTTTGTTGGCTTTTAAATAATCTTTTAATGAAAATCTTCAGAAGACTCTTTTTCACATATTATTATAAGTATATTCCATTTATATGAAAACTGATGACATGCTTTATTTTTTTGTTTGTCTGATAAAATCTCTAATTGGATGTCAGTGTTCTGTTTTTAGTGAAAGATTAATTATGTATTTTGCCTATATATTTCACTGATAAAACTTCATATATAAAAGAAAAGGATCGAATAGAGAAGACAATGGATGAATTTAAGTGCATCTCATACGGATTTAGAATAGAGCTATTATGTAGCAATTATTTATTATTAAAAGCCGTTGACAGTGACGAAAGAGCAGCTGTCAGCACCGAATCAATCCTTCGACATTGCAATCCCCCGCGTTCCCATTGTCACTTACGCGCACAATATATCCGTAGCCTACTCTGTATTCGATTTGAATCAACCGCGATTCGAAATCGCACGCGGTTGCAGCGTCCTTCGTTGCAGTTGCGCCGAAAAAGGTCACGGGCTTTTCGCAAACTCCTCGCGTCGTTTCCCTCCGTCCGGGCAGCGATTTCCACAAAAGAAACGCGGGCCGGGTCCCGGGCACGCGCTCGGATTGATAGAGTATGATAGGCCGCATTCCATCGGTTGCAACATGTGTGTCATACGAGACGTGCTTTGATTTTCTATACCGTTCCGATCAGGCCACGCCACGCCATGCCGTGACTTATTTACGGACTTATTCGCGGTTAAACGGAATTAATGGGACTCGGGTTTTCGAATAAACTGGGGGAAGGGCTGACAGTGTCTCGCTCTCTCGCCTTAGACGTCTTATTGTTTTCCTCAATCGCCTGGGGAAATCGGGTCAAATGGAATTTGCAGGTTGAATAGAATTCTTAATACTAATGGTAATTGTTTGATGAGAAGTATGAAACATTAGATCTAGACGTCATTCGTGCAATTCTGTTGTGCTAGAATTTTTCCACAAATGAATGAATCAACAGTGGAAACTTTTAACCAATCCATTTTAAACTTCGTAAAAGATGCAAGAATGATATTGAATATTCCGTGATTGATTCAAGCAGTTTTTAAAATAGTGCAAATGGAATTTGCAAATCAAATGGAGATTTTAATTCCGATTGGTAATTCTTTGTTCGGAAGAATAAAAAATGAGATCTAAACTACTGTATGAAGATTTCTGTACAAAGTGATTCGAGCAGTCGTCCTCAAAAGACCGACTGAAGAGGTAAACAGAATATGTGAGTAAAATGGAATATTTAATTTGCCTTATTGCAATTTGAGAGACGAACGACGACGACGCTTTAATTAAAAATCACACTTAGACGAGATTTGGTCCCATCTCCCTGCAACTCTATTGTACTAAAGCTTTTCTATAAAGTGACTCGAATAACTGTTGGAATTTTTAATCAATCGATTTTAAAATATGCAAAGAATGCGGAATATTGAATATTGTGTGACGCAACGAAGTGCGAGACGACATGTACAATAAGTCAGGCGGTCCGTGAAAAAACGATTGAAATAGAGCACAGGAAGACAATGGCCGATCGAATTTTCGCCAATTTGTCATCGAGTGTTAAACCAGAATTGCATACGTACGTACACTGGTGATAGTTGCTTTCTGTTGAGAGATAGAGGAACAAACGGGGCAGAATGTCAGTACCAATCTGATGTTATTCGCGTTCCTCGGGTAGCACCGCGTCGCGGGGACGTCGAATTTGTTGCGTTCTAAGCGGCGCGGCGGTGGCGATCGCGCGAGCAAGATAAATCGTTGCGAAACGGAGCCTGTTGTTAAATAGTTTAGCGTCGTTGTTGGCACAATAACGGATGGCCGACGCATTTCGCAAGAATGACTCCCGCCGCTCGGATCGTAAATTTTGTTTGAAAAATAATTCCCTGCCGCGGATCCGCGGCCCACCGTCGACCAGCTGCCAGCTACCTACCTTTCTTACAGTTAGATTAATAATTCTTACGGTCAATACTGTCCCCGATAAATATTTATGCAGCGTCGTCGTCGTTTGTCTCTCGAATTGCAGCAAATATTGCGCTCGAACGTTTGCGTGCTACTCGACCAGCTAAATACGTGTCTATTAGATTCAACATGTCGTTATTTTCCTATCACTAAGTATTTTAATCAAAGCTCTTAGTACATAGCTTGAAATCGATTTTCATATACTTGAATTAGTAATATCGTTCAAATTAAATAATAATGTATATTAAATTCAACTTAAGAAACTACTGCATTCTATAAGTAACCCTGCTGTTAACAAGATCAGAAAATAATAACATAATTCGTGAAATCATCGTCCGGCAACGTCCACTCTCGACTTGACTCTCGGACACACACGCACATATTTTACCGCACGTGGGATAAAACGTCGTGGCCCGTGCCACGGTGCCTCGTTCGGTAATCTTAAATATCACTAATTCACTAAATCACCGTTTTACCGGGGCTAATCTGATGCACGGCCGGCGCGGTGGCATCAATTTCATTAACCCCCGGCCATCAGGAAAAAATCGAGAGTCGTAAATTAAAAAGCGGACCCGGAAAGTGTCCACCGGTAGCTCGGCGACCCTTAAGCCTCCTCCACGCCTCTACAAACTGTACTTTCTACTAATACAATTAGTGACATTTAGTTAATTTTAATTAAACGATGAATTATTAATCGAATATAAAGAAGAGATTATTCATAATTAGAATTTGCATAGTAATTTATTACACGATGATCATATCTGGTTTCGTTGAATTTTATCTAAAACTGTAGTTTGTTCATCATTTTTTATTTTATTCAATCAAGATTTGTTCCCTTATAATTACAAATTTTATTCATTAATGAATTNCGTGATTTTATACAATTTCAAAATTGTTTTTCTATAACAATCTTCAAGTATTCATTTGTTTTAAATATTGCAATTTTATTTGAAAGCAAATCGGTGGCACATTATATCTAAGCCTCATTAATAATTGACATTGTTCAACGTAATCATTAAAAATTACGGTTGTTGGGATATTAGAATAGGTTTATTTATTAAAACATTCGAGTGCTCGTTGGGAGATAAGTGGGACCACTTAAATCGTGTACCTTTGATATCGAACTCCATTAAACGGTTTTATCTAATAGAAAGTTCCTACTGGCCACGGTAACTGGTAACCGATGATAGATAGTAATGAAGTCATCGGTAGCGTTAATAGCTTCCGATGCGAATTAACCTCGTCGCCTGCTTTCTTACTGCTGATTAGATAGAACAATGGGACACTTTTACATACGTAAATGGAATTTCCATTCGCTGTTCTTATTTGCATCAAAACATTTTCCTACTTGATTTTGTTGGCTTTTAAATAATCTTTTAATGAAAATCTTCAGAAGACTCTTTTTCACATATTATTATAAGTATATTCCATTTCTATGAAAACTGATGACATGCTTTATTTTTTTGTTTGTCTGATAAAATCTCTAATTGGATGTCAGTGTTCTGTTTTTAGTGAAAGATTAATTATGTATTTTGCCTATATATTTCACTGATAAAACTTCATATATAAAAGAAAAGGATCGAATAGAGAAGACAATGGATGAATTTAAGT
>NW_017149415.1:39521-45938 GCF_001652005.2 Ceratina calcarata | reverse complement strand
ATTCATTCTTATTATAAATCAGATTATTTTTCGTACACTGAGGCAGTATAATTGTTAATGAAGTGGATAAATCGTGGCGTGTATGAGTCTTAAAGAGGCGTTCGCATTGGAGTTATACTTATGCGTACACGGTGTATACCTGGCCGGCTTGGCGGGTGGAGGAGAGGGTTGGGACCTCACAGGCACGATTAACACGTGTCACGCGTCACACACATACCCGCGTTCATCTATCTTTTCACACTTGCACGCGCACGCACGCGCACCCAACCTGTATATGTATACGTGCAACTCGTATAAACGTGTATATATACATATGCGGTGTGTGTGTGTGTGTGTGGTTACGCGCGCGAGGAGCGCACAAGTCCATATATCTACCTAACCCGGCACCAGTCACCATGTGGGACAATAAAGGACAGAGGTGGTACGTAACATTTCCATACATTCCTGGCCAGCAACGGGCCGGCCATTTAAGAATTTCTCGCCGTACTGGAACCGATGCGAGCCACCGCGCATTTCAATTCCCCGACACGCGCCACGAAAATGTCATTGCTAACGAAAAACTCGTCGATCCGGATCTTCGATCTTGACTCAATTTTCTTCATTCATATTTGTACCTGGCGTCAGTTTTACGCTTTAAGAAGGTAACTGATAATGAACTAGGAAGGACGTGTTTGAACAACAGAATGGAATTCATTTAATTCAATGAATGCAAGGTTTGAGTGAAAGATAGGAAGTTTAACTCACTTCTGTCCAAAGCAGTTTATGCCTTAGATTCTTACATATGTATAAAAAAAATTAATAAGGGAAGAATTAGGATAATAAGCATAAAAGTATTCAATTCCCAAGTGTTTCTTAATCAGGGATTAACAATTTGTATATAGACGATCAGACTTTTACCTGAACCGTCAGCAATTCTTTAGAAGACTGTCCTATTGGGAACGCACGTTGGTTCCTTCTGCGTCCATTGCACTTGCCCGATTAATCAGCATAATACTAATTACGGCAGCTGCGCCCGGGAAGCGTCAGCTGGAGATCAGCCGCGAGTAAGTCCGTAATAACGTCGATTCGAAAACAAACATAGAATTCCGTACGGTCTCGGCTGGTTAACGCCGCACTCGGCACTTGCAATTAGAGTTGCCGAGTATATCTGTATGCGAGGCCGGGATCCCGCGGGCATGCCTCCGTTCACGAAGAAATCATGCGCGGCTACGGAAATGACCGACTCTATTTATATTTAACCCGTGTCGACTGACGACAGGAAGAGGACTACGACGTGCCAGTCTGATCGTTTTTAAACTCCTCCGTCGTCTTTTATCTTCCTTCTTTCCTCAAATCTTCACCGCGTTTGTCATAGCTACTCGTAAATACTATTTTTGGAACTTTGTCTTCTGTTCTAACATCAGTTCCCTTGATACACATTTCTGTTTATGCCATTGAAATTTAGACATTTGGGAATAGGAGGTCGCATTTTAAAATAGCATTTAATCTATTTAGTACATTAATTTATTCATTAACTTTAAAAGAGTTAGTTAGAAATCGAGGGGTTCGATTGGTAGACCAAGAAAGTTCACGAGTAACAAAAAATGAAAGCGGAGATGAGAGTGATCCAGATCCATAGATGAATTGGCATTATCCGAGGCCGGGGTTGCCGGCGCGGGCAACTCGGAGCCGGTTTCTTTCCTAACGAAAAAACAACGGGCATTAGCGATCGGGTTTTAACGAAGCTTTCACCCGCGAGAACGGACAAAGGAGAAACGATACAATAGGACGATTAGAGATACTTCGTACGCGCTTTCGACACACCACGTTTCGTTCCACGGCCGGACTAGACTCCTCCGTGGTACGTTTATACTCAACTTGCGCGATTTAAACTACGCCCGCGACACGTTTTCGCCCGGACGCGTGACCATACTGTCATAACTTTCGAACGATTTATTCGTTGCCTTTCTATGGTGTCGAGCAGTTTTTCAATCACGCATTTTAACGTGAGTTCATACCAATTATACATATTGTTGTCAGGAAATATATGGATTGTTTTGCGATTTGATATCGTGCATACGTGGTAACATTTAATATTTTGAAGGTGTTTAATCAAATGTTAAAGTCTTATGCATATATGTGTACAAAAATAGTAATTGAGGAAATGTACACATGTGATTTAATTTTTACAGAGTATTAATACTGATGAGTGTCAATTCTTTAATTGAAATTATGTGCGAACATAAGAAACAGCGTTTAATATTTTGAAAATGTTTAATTAGATATTGAAGTATTATACATAAATCTGTGGAAAAAATATACAAATGTAAGTGTATAGTATACTGTATACGATTGCACATGTGATTTCATTTTTACATATTTTGATACTGATTTATGTTACATTGAAATACATTTTTCAATTGAAATTTTACGTGAATCAAAATTGTACGTTCATGTTGATGGTACTGAGGTAATTCATTTAGTACGCGAAAAAGTGTCGACCGATTTCACAGTTATGACACATGGCACGCATTCAGTCACGCGCAAAACGAGGAATAAATGGAAGACGTGTGGAGGCTTTCGAAAATTTCCCTCTGCCTAATAAAGACATGCTTGTATACACTACAGTTCATATATCATTAAAGAATTCTTCAGTAAAAAATTATAGTAAGTCCGCCAATATATAATCCTGTATAAATTAATTCAAATATATCAAACTTCAAGGATGAATGATGGCACTAGATATGTTAATAAACTCGATGATTATTCTACTTGATTTTCATACATGATTGTCTATCATGAGTTCAATTTTATATAAAGATGCTGTTTTCCAATTTTAGTCACTTGTACGTTTCGTTAACTGCTCGGTGACTTATGGACAAGAGTGTACATTCGGTTTCTCGGTTCTATACTGGTTGACTCGTGTCTGTAGTGCCACCGGCCCTGTTTAGCGCCTTTTTCACACCTCGCACCCCGACAGATGTGTACACATCCATTTCGCGGTCTCGTTTCCTCCTCCGCCTCCCTCACACCCCGAGTACTTGTTGCTCCTGGGTTTCGGTGATCATTTCTTGTAATGGTTCTCGTTTTTCGGGGAACGACCGATTACGTGCCGGGTTTCATGTGTAACACCGGTCGCCGTTACGTAAGGCTGTTTACAAAAGTCGAGGGTTCTTAAACTCCAGTTTTGAGTAACGCGGATTTCGACGTATGACCATTAGCTTAATTTCTGCTTAATACAGATAATTTCATTGGGATCGTGAGCTCTATCGAATAAGAGAGCTTTTAGTTCGAAGAGTCCACTGTTATGGTTCTCACAGTCGGCGTCTAGCCTCTGAAGAATTGCTGACAGAGATCGTTCGTACTCGGAATGAATTTATTTAAGTGCAACGATGACGCGTGTTTCTCTTAGCTTTTTACTGGATAAACTAGTGTCAGATCGTAAAGAATATAGCTGTTAACAACCGGTACCACTTGGATACTGCTCTTGATACGAGGTGACGATTAATTACTTATTTTCGCTTAGCGAATCGTGAGAAACCGGCAGTGTAAAAATTCCTTGCTGTATATAAAAGTTGATGACGATTCTCACGTGTAAGTGGATGAAGATCGACGATTTCCAAGAATCGCTGAATCGACGGATCCTTCGGGACGAATTATCCTCTTATTAGCACCTCGGGCCTCGCTGCCATTGTTCCCGCGTTCTCGGTGAACGCAATTTGCCCTCGGGACGCGCGACGAGCTAATTAGCCTCCGCGCAGCGTGGAATTAGAAGAATTCCTTAAGCCTCTTTGATCTGGCTGTTTGCTGGAGGAATTAGTATTAGCATTACCTCGGACGTTTACTATAATTACAATGTAGAGCACGATAGAGACAGAAAGCACAGATGCTCGTTGTCAATAAACTGCGCAATTAACATTCAACTAGTGAGGATGTGAAATGTAATTAGCATCTATCTCTGATAATAAATGTCTGCGTCCGACGTCTTACTACATGTTACTTATTCAGTGTATGAAATATTTTTATTTTTCTCATTGGAATACTTGTGATATTTATTAAAATATAAGCAAAAGAAATATAGAAATTTTATGTAGCTTTTAATCTTTGACTAAAAAATATTTTGTATGTGCAAAGAATTTGTGAAAATCGAGTCACAGTTTGTGCAAATAATAAAAAGTAGAACAAGATTGAACTATTCCATAAATAATGCTATTTTCTTTTTCAAAAGATTGAATTCACCATAAATCTTTGGTTAAAATAAAATAGATATTAGAATAGGTGTGCCAATGTCTGTTCACGTCAGGTCACAGAATTACATATAAAATTATGAAAGAAATTCCAATCAGTTTCTACTGACTGGTCTTTTCCTCTATAATTTTGTATGCAATCGTAAGTCAATGAGTTGGGATTACAACATGAATAGAAATTGGGACATTTAGTATAGTTTATTCCTGAATTCGTTTAATTATAAAGAATGTAAAACGATACGAAATAATGGAGCACTAAGACACGAGGCTCACCTAATACTGGTATTAGGTTCTTGAACCGCGTTCTCCTCGACGCGCGGTGCTCGGAGTAAAGTAGCCCCGGGCTGGCGAAACCAGAGCTCCCAACCCCTTCACGTCTCCCGCGCTCTCGCGTTGTTCCAGAACTCGTGGCACCACGCATATATTCGCAGCGCGCGTACTTATCTGGATTCGATTCGATTCGATTCCCGAGGCGCACGCACTTCCAGCCGCGCGTTTACACGTCCGAATCGATGGAATGCGCAAGCGTTTTACGTACGCACTTCCTCCCCGACAGACGCCTGTCTATATTCGTTTGCGGGATTGGAAAGACAAGTTGAAGTATGCAATACTTGAACTATACTTTGGAATCTCATTTTCTCATTGGTTTTTTTTTATACGATTTTTTTATTCATGAGATATCTTTTGGAACTTAATTTTTTCATTATTTGGAATTTCGTTGCTTCATTGATTTTATTATACGCTTTTTCATTGATTTTGTCATAAGGAAATGACATAAGCTTTAATTGTCCCAAAACATAATTTTCCTAATTTCATTACGTCATTTCAATGTTGATTGGATCCAAAGCTTCGAAGCTGAATCTGAGAAACAATTGAGGCGGTTCTGTTTGCTCGTTAATAGTATCGGTTTTATACACAGCCGAGTGACGAAATTATTTCTTCACCATATCTGGTCCGAGTCTCCTTACGCAGTGACTCACAGAATTGTTCATGCGGGACCACTGTTCCTTCTTTCCCCCAGCGATTTTCTTCTACATTACATTAAAGAACAATAACAAATCGAGTCATTTAACCAGCAAGTAAATTTGCTTGTAAATTTATCTAATAAAACGCCGCTGTTATTGAAATGTAGAACAGACCTGTGAGTCACTGTATGTATTATAACCGTGCACACAATACGTAGACCGTGGCGATTTTACTGGTCGCGCGGCCTGGCCGGGATTAGGGCCTCGAAAGCGTGGAGAAGCGAGAAATGCTGGAAACTGGATATCCAGTTTGTCCGGGGCACAAGCCAATACCCGTGGAGAGATATTGCCGTCGAGTTATTCCACCGGTGCTCCACTTTGCATCCGTTGCAGAGAGATGTTGCGCCGCGCTTAGATAAATCGCTGGATAAACCGTCAGATAACGCGGAATCGATCGGCTCTGGGGGCCTCCTCGAAACCGGCACGCCGCTCGCTCCGAGCACGCTGTAAATCACTTCGATCCCCATAAACGAAACACAGCATCCATAAACAAAACTGCACTCATAAGAACAGAAATCATTTGTCGTTCGGTCATCAAAATATCGAATTATAAGAATTTATAAATTAAAACGAATTTCTTTTTACTGTTTGGCTTATCAGAATGATAAAACGTAATTAATTCTTCTAAAGAAGAATTCATATATAAATTATAAGACAGAAGGAATTCGTCATTATTATTATTACATGTATTATTATAAATCGTTTCAATTGTTTCTAAATAAAAATGCGTGAACAAATGAAATAGTTGATATCGTTTTCGCAAATGATCCAGTTAGAAGGATTAGGGATATCGGGAATCGGGCACGGATCTGGTTTAGAGAAAAGGCTGGCGCGACAGAGCGATCGTGGCGTTACGATACGGCTGGTCACGATAGGCCTCGAAATTCGCAGTAGTCGTCATAAATCTGCGGATCTGGCCGCTCGCGCTCGATCCAGGACCGATCTAACAAGTTGCGCGAATAACGGGCGCCCATTAACGATCGATACGGAAACCAGCGACAATGACTTTTAACCCCTTCGCGGTGTCTAACGAGTATACGTGCCATGGGAGGAAATAATACACGCTTCGCTGCGATCAGTGAAATTTAAAAGGGGAAATGATTAAACCGACAGATCCAATAGGTAATAACTTAGACTTATTTTTAGAAATAAAATTAAAGAAACAA
>NW_017149415.1:36334-39226 GCF_001652005.2 Ceratina calcarata | reverse complement strand
GTTAAACCTCGAGCAAAAGCAACGCTCGGTTGTTGTGTCGGCATGGCGCAGGCTAGCCTCTCTCGGCAATTAAGACCGAACGAAGGTTCGCTCGTCAACGCGTTTAATAACTCTCTCCCTCTCTCCTTCTATCTTTCTCTGCGTACACGATTAATGACGCTGAACGGGATCGTGATTCGCCCCCGGGACAAAATCTGACCTTTTTTCTACTTCTTATCTTTTTACCGAGCTGGCGTCCGTAGATTCGCGGACGAAAAATGAGACGATTCACAGATGGATTTTCTTCCTCTCTTCTCGTTAATAGCCTACGCTGCTAATAATATGTAATTAACGGGATAACGGTTCATTAGGTACCCTGCCTTAGGTGTTTTGATCGATTTTTTCAATATACACTAGGATCTGATTTTTGTACGAATCTCGGCTTTCCTTAATTCAATACATTTTTTATTTAAAAAGTTACAATTACTTTGTATATAAATCACGTAATATAAATTCATAAATGGATTTTATGGTTGATCTCCTTATCAGTTTGTCATTCGTTTTAATTGACTCCTTTGGATTTCACATTTCTCGTGGTATAAATTCCTCTATTCCAAGAAATGTTAAAATCTTTTTTCGTTAAATAAATTCATTTACGAAATAAATTTAGTAATTGAATTTCCAATTTAGAATTATTAGGTTTCCTCCAGAACGGAGAACAGAAATATTTTGCGCATGAAATCATATGTAAAATCTGCGATTGATTTCTGCGAACGATTTTTCACGGATGACGGTATTACATCCATATTC
Source organism: Ceratina calcarata (assembly GCF_001652005.2). Taxonomy (NCBI): domain Eukaryota; kingdom Metazoa; phylum Arthropoda; class Insecta; order Hymenoptera; family Apidae; genus Ceratina; species Ceratina calcarata. The sequence continues at coordinate 38,437 of NW_017149415.1, read as the reverse complement.
CAGTTTCGCAAAAGCCTAGGCAATGGACTCTCGCATGGCAGATCTAGATTTCACGTGCGAACGGTCTAGACTAGATGGACAAACCTGATCTCCGCAATAACCGCCGCTCCGCCGCCGCCGCGTGCGAGGGAACGTAAATTCTGTTCCACGAGGTTTCTAGATTATCGAAATACCACTATACCTAGGTGGAATCAGGTTCCGTGCTCCAGATCGCGCGCCACCGTTGCCTTGCGTCGCCGTGCCATGCCGGCAAGACAGAAACGCAAACCTATCTATGTGTATTAACGGTCACTCTAGTCCATCGGTCGCCGTGACCATTTCAGGATTATTAATCTTGGTCACCGTTCGCCTCTGTTTCCCCTACCGCGAGATAAACTCGAGATCCCGCACCCCCCTCCCTCCCGGAAATGTAAATCTCTGGTATCCTTTCGAGATATTTGAGATTCCTATACCTTCTGCTCTGGTTCTCATTGACAAAATTAGTCTTTCATGAACGAGCTACAAATTCAATATGTAGTAAATGTACAAGTTTCTGTTCACGTAACAATTTCTGGTATTACATTTAAAATTATACAGTGAAAGAGAAAAAGAGAGAATTTTTATTGAAATTATTGAGACGAAGAGAAGAAAAGAATTTCTAATCAGAAGGCCTCAGATTACATTTTAAATTATAGGAAAGAGAAGAAGTGAGAATTCCTACTCAGCGACACGAAAGAGAAAAGAAAATTTCTATTCACTGGTTTAAGATTACACGTAAAATTGTAGGAACTAGAAGCCAGTAGAAATTATGATGTGAAGTTGAAATTGAGGCAATTTACTATAATTAATATAAGGAACTTGATTCTATTGTTTGTAAATTATTTTCCTGAATAATAAATTCTATTCTAGACGCTAGAATTCTTCCTGGAAATATAAATCTATGGTTTCCATTCGGGATGTTCGACACTGCTTTGCCCGCCATTCCATCGCTTCTACTTCGTTTTCTATTGCCAAAATTAGATTTCCTTAAACGATCTCCAAATGCGAGATAATTAATATACGAAATTCGATCCTATCCTGTGTAAATTAGTGTCTTGAAGAATATATTCTAGTCTAGATGATAAAATTCCTCCCGGAAATATAAATCAGTTTAGCACCCATTCTCGATATCCGAGGTCGCTGCCTTCTGCTCCAGTTGCCAAAATTAGTTATCCATAAACGGTCCCGAAACTAGAGATAATTATCCAACATATTTCTTGGACAAACCTTGCTTCAAACAATAAATAATTCCACGTGATAGTTTTGAGAGGAATTTACATAGCTTAGAAATTTTTATTCATAGCATGCGAGGAGAAAAGTTTGGCAAAGACGAGGGACAAAATTCTCGGATGGTTGAGGAAAGGGCGGAGGGGAAGGAGGATTTTCGTGGCCCTTTGTGGGCTCACGAGCGTGCCACGTTTTATGCACAAAAGCGAGAGGGCTCGGCCATTGGGAGGCTCACCGCGGCGGTTCGTTATGCCCGGTTCGCGAGGACAATTAATTATCTCCTGATTCCTTCTAAGAAAACCAGTCCAAGTACAGTCGAGAGGCCCTGGTGGCGCGCGCACACGCAGAAACGGCCGTACGCACGCACGCACCCACACGCTCGCCGCGGCAGCGAGCTGTTTTATAGACACATATGATGGAACACTCTCAGGCCGATCGTGTTTCAAACCACAGAGAGACTTAACTGAGAAACGACACACGTTGCTGCTTGGGTAGACCGGGCCCTCGAACTCCTCGCACTCCCATCCGATCCACGTTGATGGTATTTCGTGGGCCTCTTCCGATTTTTATTGCCTGTCAATAAACAGCTTTCATATTACCCCTTTTTACTTAAAACCTACTTGAGAATTAGGATTATAATAGATGTCCTAATTTATGCTCGCTAGCTTAGAAAGAGTAGAAATTATGACGAGAATAAAAATTAGGGCATTTACTACGTATTATAAATTATTATTATTTTGACAATATAAACGTTCTATCAATTTCACGTGTTGTTAGGCATAGTCAGAAATTTGACAGAATAATGAAGTGATGAATCTTTCATATGGATTATACAACAGAATGATAATTGAATAAAAT
>NW_017149415.1:26647-34393 GCF_001652005.2 Ceratina calcarata | reverse complement strand
ACTTGAAAACTTCGATCAGGAACTGACGTTGTCACATTTTAGTCTTGGAACGATGCTCGAAACTCGTTCGAGACCGAAGCGTCGATGCTCGCCATTCGACCGGTTGTGAGCCATTAACCCGTCTAATCGCACCAAGCCCACGGATAAAGGCATCCATCATCATTAGAATGGATAATTATCGCGAGCAGTGAACTTTGCTGCGCGGTGCCTGAGCCGCGGTACATATCCAGATACGTGAATATTTATACGTACGTATACGTCCGTGTATTCGAGCCTCCTCCTTCCCGGCCCCTCGGTTTCATTAGCGCTGGGTCCGAATAGAAGGAGACTAACGGAGCGTTCCCACCGCTCGATCTTGGATTTCCAAATAAATCCGGCGTTGGTACTCGCACGGTGGACACGTGTACGCGTACGTGCCCCGCGACACCTGCCCTGGCAGCTCCCTTTCGAGAATCGTACGAGGAACCGATCGACGACGTCCTCACCTTTTTCTATCCAACGCGTTACCTCGGCCCTCCGCCACGCCGCCGGTCGTTTCGATTTTCTTTATTATTCCGTGGAGAAGCAGCGGCCAACGTGTGACACGTTCACGGCATCCGGCCGCGTACGTGACGTCATACACGAGCTATATTCCACCGGTGAACCTCGCGCCCATATGGTCATCCACCGTTCTGCGTATGGGACGGGAAACGAAGGGTTCGAGAAATAATTCGTACTTGAAATTGATACGGGAAATTTCATGGTTGAAAGGAATTCTAAATCAACACTGATTAATTACGATATGATAAATGACTGGTGCGTATCTATTGGTGCGCATGATCCACCCTCGAATCGAGCACGTCGCGATTCGCGAAATTCCACGAATGAGCAAAGTCTCCGGCGATTTTGCGCAGCGGGTCGTTGTCCAACCCCTAGGAAGTTGGAAACGCTCACCCCCCACCGAAGGATGCGATGGGGTGAAGCTCGAGGGTTGATAGCGACCAGCCAACCCCCGCGATACCGCCAGATGTGGGCGTAACCGCGGGTTCCTTTTTCCCCCGACCGGAGTTCGAACGGGCGAAGTATAGGAAGAGAGCGAGACCGCGAACTGAAACTACGGCAAGTTGCAGCCAGAACGGGCAACTGTTTTGCCTGAGGGAATTAGAATAATTCGATGATACGTAACTGTTGCGGCCAGAGACAACGGGGACGGGCTCATTTGAATATCTGTATAATCGGAACGGCGTTAGGGCGGATCCAGAAAACAGCGGAGCCTGTCGCCGACACCTCTTTTTCGCCGGCTCGCTCCTCGCTCCGCTCTAATCGACCTAAAAAGATTCCTTCCGGCTTCTTCTCTACCTACGGTCCGTCGTCCTTTTTCTTAAACCGTCTCGCTTAGATCGATCATCTTTTTATCTCGATTCCAACTGTCTGGACAATCTCCTCCGTCACTATACTCTTAATTTTTCTCCTCGCTACGATGCATATACAGTAAAATATCCTTCATCGTTGTGACGACCAGAACGATATAAATCGTAAATTATAAAACCAGACGACATAAATCTGATTTATTGTATGTACGTCGTTTCATGAAAACGGTTCCATTATGGTTCGATCGAGAATTTGTTTAAATTCATGAAAATACGAAGCATGTAAGAAAATGATAATATATGTAATTAGACAAGAATTTAACGAACTATAATGTAATTTTTTACTAAGTCGAAGATAATTTTAGATCTTTCCATAAAAATGGTTTCAATGTATTATCTGGTTTCGTTCAGGTATTTCAATTAATGAAAATATAAACGGAATAAGGAAATGGTAATATAATTAAAAAAGCAGTTCAGTGAATTAGAAGGCAATTGTTTATTAAATCGAATGAATTCAGTTCTTCATTCCGCGAGAGGTCTTTCTCGGACCGAGCGAGGAATTCATCAGGCGAAGGTTGTGGCGAGCGTGCACCATAAAACCGGGTGATTTACGCCCGACACTTTATGGTCCTCCCCGTCCAGACGCAAATTTTTCGCCGATTTTCGGTCGATCCTCGGTCAAACGGGATCCCAGGTTCCCACCTTCCGATCGAGATTTCTCTTAAGTTCGTAATCACACTCGATCGGGACCAGCTTTTGCTGCGGACTGTACGCGGATCGTTTCGCTCCCGGCGATAACTATAGAAAAATCTGTTTCATTACGTACAGCCGGGTAATGTGTCTACGACTCGACGCTTGATGTATCCTCGTTTCTCGTTTTGTTCCCTCACCCCCCTTCTCGATGCTCCTTCAAACCCTTGATTGCACTTTGTCGAATGCTTTCTCTCAAAAGGGTTACATTTATTGTGAATAAGCTCCTTCGTGCGAGTAAATGAAACACGCGATTTTCAGTACGTCAAAATTTGAACAATCAGGATATTTAAAGAGATTTCGGAATGAGAAATGATAAAAGACGTTTCCTCGATGACACAAATCCTATGTGACAAAAAGTATTCTTCCCACAGTAGGAAGACTCGAAACCGATCATTTTGTCGTTCGAAAAAATGTTGAGAAAAACGAAGCCGCACTTAATATCCGTGTCAATGACTTCTTTTCTCGTTTTTTCTAGTCGTACATTATCCGACGGCATTATTGACAATGGAAAAGGCAATTTTCGCACGGGTGCGAACGCGAAGAAAAGGCGCGCTCGTAAATTCGACGATCGCCAGGCGACTTGTCAGCCAGCGGCCAACATTTTTTTTTCCCCCGAACCGAGTTTTTTGCCATCATTATCTCAGCTCGAACGGCGTGAAATCGTAATTCCCCTGTTGCCCGGTCCTCCACGAGCCTCTAAAAAATTGCCCCCCGGCCACGGAAGAGACGCGGGCCGATAGAGACCTGTCAAAATATTTCCGGGTCCCGGGGTCCCGCTTTTCTCTGCGTTCATTGTGGCACGATTTTCCGAGAGGCTCTCTTACGACCGTGGGGGTCCGTGAACAGGGTCAAGCGTTCCCGTGGTCAGGTATTAACGGCTCAATTTCACAGACGGTCCCTGCCCTGCCTCGCGCGTCTAAATTCCCCAATGGAGGAATTCCAGCGGTCAGGTGCCACTGTGTGAATCAATAAGAAAATTTTATCTCTCGAAAGCCGGGAAACTTTTTACTCCCGTTCATTGGAATCTGCTTGGGAAATGTTCGCGACGATTGAATTGAATTTGTGATTTTGAACGAAATGATATTAATTTATTAAGCAACTTGTGATTCGTGATTCATCCTGTATATGTACAGAATTTTAATGACATGGACCAATTTTCCACTTTTATGAATCATGTAAATACAGTAATTTTTCATTATTGTTAAACGAAGATTTATGATTGTTGTTAAAATATTTTTCGAATTACATTAAGGGATCTGTTTTCACTGCTGTGACCAATTTGCATTGATAACGAGCATTGATTATCTGATTATTTGCAGCAGGAACGAGCGAGTCGCATTGTTAACGAGGTTTTATTGGCGGTCGTTATCAACGCGCGAATCCCTCGGTAATTTCTTTCGGCTTAGCCACCGGCTGAACCAGGTCGCGATTAATGCCCGTCACGATATCGATAATCGATAGCGGTCGCCACGATTTATGACTGAGAAATTTTCGAACCAGTCCAGAATCGGACAAATAGGCTTGTTTTTTCATCGGCTCATAAATTTCGATGCCGCGGCGTGCGTGGAAAGTTCCGTTTCTCACTTTTTTCGGCTCTCCTTTTTTTCGAGGACCAGAAAATTGGCCGAGAAGTGGGTCGTTGGCCTTTTCCTTTTTTTTTTTTCCTCTCGCTCTTTCTTTCGGCGCCCACTTTTCAGGGTAAAGTGGACGAGCTCGGGAAACTGGGGGAACCCGGTAATACGTATCTGTCCGCAGGGCGGACGAATGGTTTCTGGAAGTGTGAATTGGGAGTCTGGTGTTATGAACTTTTTTCTACGCAATGCAGGCTGCTTAATTTGTATGAAGTACCACTTGAAATTTCTTCAACGGTGTCATCGTTTGGAAAAAAAATAAACGAATTGGAGTTGGGGAAAAAGCGGTCGAATCTTTTATCCATTTCTCAGTCCCTGCAACATTGCGTAAATTAAGGTAAATATCCTGATTTGTGTTCTCGTCACAATTTCTACTCATTGACTTATTTTTCTATAATTTTGAAATAGCGTATAAAATGTACTGACTTATTTTTCTATAGTTCTAACGGTAAGATAAAATATAGGATAAGCCAATGGGTACAAATTGTGATATGAACTGAAATTGAGACAGTTACCATAATTGAATTCACATTTCGTCGAACTGTAATCTAAAATCTCGTTTAGAAAACTATTCCTAAAATCATACGATAATAAGATCAGATTACTCGCTTCTTATAAAAAATCAGAATACTTTTGAAATTCTGTAAGAATAAATTCAAGTGGAATTGTAATTCCATTTTATTCATTGATCGTATTGGGTTGGCTACGAAGTAATTTCATAAATTAGAGAGAAATACTCCTGATAACATTTTTATAACATTGCAAACGTGTATGAAATCAATTATGTTGATAGGAAGANATAATAAAATGAATTTAATATTACTTTTATATTTAATTTTAGTTTTATTCGATTTTTTGAACGGAGGGACTAATAAATAACATAAAAAAGTGTACAAAAATAAGTGAAAAAGTGGGAATTGCGATGCGAACAGAAATTGGCACTTTTACCTGACGTTTCCGAGAACATCAGCATGGCTAATTGAAACAGTGCGCGTCATGATTGGCTCGGCTGATCAAGCTGCTCCGAGAGTAATTTATTTGATGATTCGGGAGTTCGTTGAAAAGACCGGGGCGTGTTCCCGCCGTTCGGTAGAGGTGCGCGAGGCTCGACCCGTGAAACTGGCAATATTTCACGGTTTTACGTGCACATTGTGCGCAATGTGTTAAACGGCCGGCTAACAAGTTCAAACGAGGCCCCGTTGCGCGCCGCGCTTTGTTGCCCGGCCAGGTACACACACGCATATAACGTTGCATTAAGAAGTTATGTTTGCGCCCGGTTGCAACACGTATACGTGCACGTTATACACGGTGACCCGGTATTGACGGTGCAACCGAGAATGTTGTGGTTTTATATGAGAGACTAAGTCGAAAATATGGAATACATTTTTCTTCATTTGAGATTTTGGTTTCAATAAAATCGACTTTGAATTTCCACGTGGACAATTTTGCAAGTCCTGCTTACTTTTTTTTATTCTCGAAATTATATTATTTCAATTTCAAAATAGTCGTAAAGCATGTATCAACAATCATATAAAATTTTATCATTGTTAGATCAATATTTCGTCATAAATGGAATAAAAATTTTGCTATTCGACATAAGAATTTAATAGCCTCGTAAATTACCTAAAATTCTCAACAGACCAGATCAAAATCGATCAATTATTGTTGTTGTTGCTTCTTATAAGTTGCATTAAAGAGTATTTAAAAGAGGTAATAGAATAATATTTTTGATATAGAATAAATCTCTGGATAAATTTTTAATCCTATAAACCAATAAAAGCGACGATCATTTTAATGTTCGAAGTACTAAAAGCGTGGGTGAAAATTTAACTCGTAGAGCACATATGTGTAGGTGACCAGCATTTTCAACAATATTCCCATTAAGAAAGAAAGTCTTAAGAGTCACATGGTTTATTATTATTCATAAGCCCACAGCATATGGTTTGTATCCGTTTAACGACTACATAGTCGAGTGTATGTGTGTGCTCAGTATATATTCAAAGCTTATTTTCTGGGGAAGAAAGCTTCAAATGAAACGAATTTATTGTATATATGTATTCGACTTATTTCTTCATGTACAATCCGACGACACCCCTTCACCCTCCAACGGTTGTGTACCATCAACACCGCGACACCCTGTACATAGTATATGTATGTATGTAATGCACATTGCATTCCGTTTGGCATGAACTTTCACATTCAACGACGCGTTTTCGCATCGTAATCGTTATTCCCGTTTCCCAGTCTGGAATTCCGCCGATGATCGCCCAGGCCTTTTGTTCCGTTTCTTCCGATAATTGCGCTTTCTCCGGCCCCGCGACGTCGCCTTTGTCAATTAAGATTGTTTAACGTTGCCCGACGTGTCTATTTCCCCGGCCGCGCGCCGCCCCTCGCCACCCCGCCGCGTTCCATTCTATTATCCGAGCGGATGATTCGCGGATATTCGAAGCCCGCGAGCGCATAACTCCGCGGCAACTCGTAATTATGCGAGCGGGCATCAAAAGTCGATGAATAACGCACGCGCATTCGAGATAGGACTGCGCCGGAGAGCCCGTAACTAAAAATAACGGAGGAGGTAATTTATCGTTTGTGTTAGGCGTGTTAATTAATTCAACGGCTTTGGATCTACTCGTTTCCAATAGCTGTTTTATATTCAAACACTTCGCCCATTGTGTTCTGACCTCCTACAATCCAATGAAGCGTACTTACGCCGCGCCGGCTAATTCTCATTTATCACGCTTCTTGTGTCGTTCGTTTCGCGCGGAGGTAAAATTCTCCGTTGACGTAAATGAAAATCATTATTCAATAATGCGAGAACCATGCTTCACTATACATTTTGCCAGAGGAAATTGTTGTTCAGAAACACCTCCAAAATTACCCCTTTTCGGCTCTAACACTCTTTCTGGGACATCCTGTACCATTCTGTTACATATAAAATGAATTTTATGGAAAATCAATTATTTAAAATGATATTTTAGGTAAACGTTCATTTTATTACTTAAATATTTCAATATCCACTCAACTTTTAGTATTCTATACAGTTTTAAACGCAGGGTTTATATCATTAGCTGTCATCCTATTGTACGTATGTAAATCTACTATATGCTTATCTACATTATATGTGCAATACGCATTTTGATAAATAAATGAATAAATAAATAAATGAATGAATAAAAATAAGAATGGGTTCGACAGTCGAAGCGCATTTTATGAAAATTTGACCCTAAAAGTAGCGTAAAAGATTCCAGAGGCGAGCGCGGTAACCCGCGGCGCATTCTTATTCACCATTGTCATTGTTTCCTCGACTTCCCAATTAAATGCCCCACGTAGTCGCATCGGCTGCCGCGTTCAACGTTCCCCGATTCATCCTCTTCCCGTTCCTCCTGCGCGCCCCGCCCGCGCGCTCGCTACACCGCTTATGTACACACGCAGGCACGCACGAGGACCGGCCGTGAATGGGCCGCGCACTCGATTCCGGGAATTTAAAAACGGGAAGGAATTTCTAGAGAAAGGTAGGAGGAGAAAGAGAGCGAGAGACACGCGCTCGGCTGAAGGGAGCGCGCGCTGTTCTACTGTCCTTCTCCTTTCCTTTATTCTGTGTGCATGTGTGCGACGTAGGCAGGGAGACACGTGGTGGGTGTGAGCTACTGGTATTTTATTGTTCCCCGGGTGTGATTTGTGGTGTTGTTGCGTTGTCGTGTAGACGCTTGCTGCACAGGGTGTATACCGGTTCGTTTAGAAGGCCCTGACTGACGTACGAGATCGTTCCGCCGGGCCGATTGTCGCCGATCGAATACCCCGCCGGGTTCCGTTCATCTCAAATGCAAATCAAAATTCCCCTCGGAATTCTGAATCTGAGAAAACGTATTTAACGATCATTTAATTATATTTCATGATTGCGAAGGTACAGATATTGTCATTATTATGAAAATGATCTGTGTTTGTAAAACTATTTATGAAAAAACTGTATTTGCATAAAAGAAATTCTGATTCATTTTTCATTCTGGATCTAA
>NW_017149415.1:15594-22235 GCF_001652005.2 Ceratina calcarata | reverse complement strand
TTTCATTCTGGATCTGAGAAAACATATTTAACAATCATTTAATTATATCAAATTACATTTCAAGTTTGCAAACATGTAAATATTGTAATTATCATGAAAATGATGTATGGATCGTGAAACCATTTATGAGAAAACTGTATTTGCATAAAATAAATTCTGATTAATTTTTCAAGCTGAGATTACAGATAATTTTGCATAAAAACCTGCAGGCTAACGATTAGGTTTCAAGCTGCAATGTACATTGTATGCAATCCTCATTGCGAACTTGTTTTAGATAGTGAAAACCTTGGGATCGATGTGATATATAGGTCAAGAGATCCTTGACTCCGAGGCTCGATTCTTATAGGATATATTGCTTTCATTATGCGTTTATCCTCTTGCGAACGCACTCCGCGTTCCTTCGCATTTACCATTATGTACCAATTCGTTGCATAAGTTTGATCCGTTCGATAGTAAATGAACCATTGAAAATGAGTAATGGAATTCTCGAGACGTTCGTCTACGAGTTTAGTCAGAGCTTTATGGGGGATAAGATACAAGTATACAAGGAGGTACCGACTGAACGTACTTTACGCCGTCCAGACGACGGGGTCTGGGAAAGACAATAATTTTGCAGGGCGATAAATCCGCGAGGGACGAATAATAAAAGCTCTCGGGGCCGGCGCGTGCGTCAATGTGTCCGCGTTTTATTACAATGCATCGAACGAGAAAGGGGATAGGAGATCGAGAGGAAGGGCGCGAGCGAGATGGAAGGAGGTCGGTTAATCGCGATTTTCGAAATTAATTGCCTCGTAACGTTGTTTCCCGAAAGGCACATAAAACTGTTGCGCGGCTCGTCGAGACTGGGGCCCTCGAATATAAATTACGCGTTCCTTGAAACACTTGTACTTTCCTGTCCCTTTGGCCGCGTCCGTGCTTCCCTTCGGGAACACACGTGTACCTGCCACCAATAACATCCACCCAAGACCAAGCCTACGAGCCCTGAGAGAGAGAGGGGGAGGGAGAGAAAAAAGGATACAACCCCTTCTCGCCCCTCGCGGCTTGTCGTTACCCTCCCACGTGATTTACACAGACGAATTTATAGTCTTATTCGGCGGGGAGCATCGTTACAGTCTGTGCCCTCAGTTTCCTTTTCCCTCCTTTTTCTGCTTCTTCTTCTTCTTCTCCTTCTTCTACCTCTTTACATCCTTTCCGTTTATTCCTCAGGCTGGTTTACTTACTCGGCTTTCGCCAGCCTTTTGCCGACCGATAATTAATAATCCCAAGACGTTTATCTCCTCCAAAGGGATACCCAGTGTCTATGCTTTCAATGTTGAAAACCATTCTAATACGTACACGTGCATTTTTCGTAATAAAATTCTTATCACAGATTGTTCAACTAAAATTGTGTTACCTGAATTAAAAATTAGTCCAAGTGTCATTCATTTTTAGTCGTTCCTGGAGTTATTCGATGGGTTCAATTGACATTCTGTATACAATTAATTCTTGTAAGAAATATTAGATTCTCAATTCCGAAGTGTTACACAGTGTCTAAGGTTTCAATGTTAAAACCAATTCTAAGTACGTGCATTTTTTTTAATGAAATTCTTATCACTGTTTGTTCAAACTGAAAGTTTGTTATCGGTATTAAAATTTGTTCCAATTATTATGCAACCTCATTCGTTTCTGGAATTAATTTCACAGTTAATTGAAAACTGAACATCTAAATTACGTTCTGAATAATGAAATGTAAGGAAAGAGAAATTGGATTCCCAACTTGATTAAAATAAGACGAATTCTCGATTTATGTTTTTCAATCTTCTACCCATATTCATTCATTAATGATTCGGGAATACTCATATTTTCTCGAGATTAGAGGACAAAGAAGAAAAATGGGTCAATGGTAGTCGTGGGAATTAATTCAATACTGCTGGCAGCCAAGTAGGATTTTCGTTGCGTCCGTACATACAGACGCGCGTTCGCACACACGCGTGAAAGTCGAGTACACGCACACGCGTGATCGCGCGGGAGTAGCCCGTAGTAGTGGAATATCGACTCCGTTGCTCCGGTATCGATTGTTTGCCGAGTCAGGTCGGGGATATCCCGTTTCCACGGGACACATAATACCTGCATACCGACGAGGTTACGCTCATTTCTTCCAGGCTAATATGCCTTTACCGTGGCCCACGCGCGTTCGCGGAAAATGCCAACAAATTTTCTTCAAATCGACCCCACGCGCTCTACGATGCGAGCGCATGTTATCCGGACTAATGTGTACATATGTATATAAAGTTTCTCTCGTATATTGCAACACGGATTTGTACATTGTTACGGCTATTAAATACTCTGTAATAGTAATCCCCATAATCTGTAGATTAGTTATTTTATTCGAAAATCAGTCTGATTTGTGTGAAAAGCATTGTACGAACTGCGTCTATCTGGAACCGACGTGTCATACAAATACGAGAATTGGAATACATGGTTAAATTTCTCGCGAGCAGAACATTCTATGAACGCTATTGAACATAGATTTATACATTTACTGTTATGGTTATTAACTACTTCCGCTTTAAACTGTAATAGTAATCCCCATAATCTACAGATTAGTTATTTTGTTAGGGAATCAGATTGATTTGTATGAAAAGCATTCTACGAATACGCTGCGTCTATTAGGAATCGACGTATCATAAATACAATAATTAGAATCTACGTGTTGAAATGAATTTATCACGAAAAGAACATTCTATGAATACTATCAGTCACAGTTTATTTTTATGGCTATTGAATACTTTCCCTTTAAACTGTAATAGTAATCTCTATCGCCACACTGGTGCAGATTAATTATTTTTTTATAAAATCAGATTGATTTGTATGAAAAGCATCCCACGAATTTCTGCATTTATCTGAAACCGACGTATTATTATAATTATAATTGTACTACATGATAACAAAACATTCTACGAATACTATTGGACAACAGATTTGTTATGGCTATTAATATAGCCAGAAACAAGAATGCCCATAATGTACATGTTTGTTATTTTATTAGAAATTCAGATTGACTCGAATGAAAGGTATTCCACGAATTTCTACGTCTCATAAGTATCTGGCGCCTACGTGTCACAGAAACATTAGAACTGGAATCTACGTGTTAAAATGAATTTCTCGCGAACATAACAAGGCCTTATCAATTGATATTTATGAAAGTAATGGAAAATTCATGTATATCGATCTAGGTTGAAGTTCCATTAATGCCATTTATATCTGTCGCGTTTATTTTCATGCAAAACAGCGGCCACTGTGCACGCGTAAGCCAAGCTACGGTGTAAATAAAAGAATGGAATTTTCTGAACCGGGACTAGGGGGAATTAAATTATAATAATCGTGTTCTCCTTCAGCGCGACAGAACGCTGGAAGGCCGCGCTGGTTAACGATCGCAAAAAATGGATCTGAATCCGCGTTAGATCCGAGAGCGGATCTAACGGTGACCGTGACTGCGGGGCAAACGATCTTTGGTTTCGCTCGCTTTTATCCTCGATTCTTCTTGTAAAGGGTAAGAGTTCGAGGCTCTAATTACCTCTGTAAAATTTTTCCCGGTTTCCCTCAGACGAAACGAGAAAATAATCATCCCCCTGAGGTAACCGGAGACTCGATAAACGTACACCGTCTCAGAATTCTGGTCGTTGCGTCTTATTTTACTAAAACATTGTTTCTAATATTCGAATATAGAGAAAGTTTCTAGGCATTTGTCGTGTTACCAAGATATTAAATGATAGTTTCAAGGTCATTTGTTATGGCAAAGAATCTTATTTATTTGGTTGATTAAGCTCGAAGCATTGCATAAACGATCAAGCTTTAAAAAAAGGATATTTGCTATAGATTCAATTTTTTTTCTGCTGTGGATATATCGAATTAGCTGTTATTAGACACGGTAAAAAGAGCACTGGCCTGTGTGTAAATATAAATGCTTAACAGAGGCTGCGCTGTATTGCATTTTGTATAAGGAAAGCGGATTGAAGAATCTGGAGGCAGCAGGCCAGTCGGTCCAGCCTCCAGAAGATATTCAGAAGTCTCTTAGCCAGTTTAAAGGCCCGACGACGACGGAGCGCGTGTGTGCGTTACGGAGAGCAATCGCTAGGACTGGTTTTCAATATGACTCACGCGTGTAACACGGTTCGATCGTGTATTGGTGTGCTCGTATATCAAAACCAGTAGGCACCCCCGACATTGCCCCGCGATCAAATACGCCGTTGCGTTGCGTTGCGTTGTCCGGCCGAAACGTGTCTGTGCCCGTTGCCGTGCGAACGCGTCTGTATGCGTGATCTTTACCGCGCGGGTGTATGTAAGTAAGTAAGTAAGTAAGCGAGCGAGCGAGCAGCGCTCTTGCCCCGGCTAGCCAGCCTCTCCGCGAACTGCGCCGCGCGGCGTGGCGCGCAGCGTGTCCCGCGATTTTTCCAGACTACCTCAAAGTCTAACGTCGTTCTATTTAAGCGAGCGCATGGAATTAAGTAACAAGCCGCGCGGCACGCGTGTATTTTCTTTTCAGTGCCACACATCCGCCTCGCGTTGTCAGCCGCCCAGGCCAGCGTTTCCCCTCTTTGCTTAACGTCAGCTCGTGCACTTCAGGCGTACGTGTGTACAGTGCCACGCAGAAAATAAGCGGACCGATCGCTTTCTTCCGTCCACCCAATTATCTTCGATCTCCCTTTTCTTCGAAGCCTTCTCTCGAACGCGTTACGCTCCGCGAAACTCCGGATCCGTACGGTCTGTGAGTGAGTACGTACGTACATGAATCATTCGTTGAATTGCGAACAATCCCACCATCCACGATTTGTAGTCCTCTGGGTCTCGTACCTTTCTTGGTTAATGGATAATTGTCCAAATGATGTATTTGAACTTCACAGTTTGTAGTCTAGATTTATTATAATTAGACTGCGGATTTTTATGCAAAACTTGCTTGATAATTATTTAATAAATGATGCTTATTAATAGTGTCCTGTAATCTTTTGAACATTGTATCATGCAATCTCCTGTTTATATTCAAATTTCATGCATTTTGCATTCGATACTTCCTTGATAATTTGGCATAGTTAATTTAGTATAAATTAGTAAAATTTGCAGTCTATAATTATCATTCTCGAAAAATACAAACTGGATCTGGTTTAGTATTTTAATAATTCGTATACTCATATTACACACATAGTATGTATATTATGTATTTGTTGATATTGTCATACATACTCATTTATATTATTATATATATATACTTATTTATATTGTTACATGCAATCATTTATACATAATCATCATTATTATACTATTATTATGTATAGCATTATAAACGAAATGGTACTCTGACTTTGGTTATATTATTTAACAATAATTTAAAGAGACGTAGCGAAAAGTAGTAATGAAAATAGAGTAACGTACTATCTCCTTTCTCTCGTTTTTCCTCTTCACTCTTCCAGTTCGTTTTCATATTTCGACGAATATTTGGAAATTTTCGTGTGCTCACTCATGCAGACTCTAATTTCCAGACATCGTAAATCGCACCCTAACACATATAACATTAATTTAAAAGAAACGCGATTTCGCATGCATAATTTGCAAATTCCTATCGGAATGGAAGCTCTGCCCGTCTCCCAGAATATTGCGTTTCCACGCGAACGCCAGATTGGCATCGATTGGCAAGCGGAACGCCGTACGTACATACGTACGTACACACATATATAAGATTGAATATGAACAATCCGGTGGTAACAACGGGACTGGGAATATTGTTTTCTCTAGATCACATGATTATCAATCGATAGGGATCACGACTGGTACCCGTTTCCATTTGAGATTTCGCCTTTAACTGGGATGATTGTTTTCGGGAACAACAACCGTAATGGCTTATTCGATGGCGCAGTGTGCATGCAGTAAACATTGCTTAGATTATAAGATTTAAAAACTATTTTCACCCAACAGCGGCGGCGCGCTCGCACGCTCTTGGCCGTGTCGGAGTGCCTGGGATGCCATTGCGGCGGGAGGGAACCCTGCCAGTTGGCGTGAAGCGCGTAAAACGAAACAATAATGACAGTGTAATCTGGCGAAACGTATGACCGTATTTATTCATTGGCTCTTAGGCTCGCTTCAAGACTGGCCCGCGTCTTAAACGTTTAAGTGTAAATAGATTTTACCGCGTACTCAGACTCCTCGATGGGACATTATAAAATAATATCTGTTTAAGGGATAAGTTCCTTTGCACAGAAGAAATAGATTTAATAGAAAGAAATAAGAAATTCGATTGTTTCACTGGTTTCATTTACATATGCGAAATAATCAGTCTCAGTATTAAATGTAGATTAAAATACTTCGTTTAACAATAAAAACAACAAGTAACAAAGTAATCAGTCTCAATATTCAATCTGTACTTCGTTTAACAATGATCAATATGTTGTATACTTGGAAACAGTCTGAGGAGAAATAAGATACAAAAAGGATGTTCCTCCTATCTCTGCAACATCAGCTGCGTTTCCAATCTGGCGAAACGTACGACCGTATTTATTCAATGGCTCACGCGCGTCTAATAGACTTTACTCAGTCTTCTCGAAGTGTGATGGGACAAATAATAAAACATTATAATAGCTATGTAACAGTAAATCTACCAAAGGAAGTCA
>NW_017149415.1:8943-13418 GCF_001652005.2 Ceratina calcarata | reverse complement strand
ATTTATTTTGACCACTCCGGTAGAAGTAGTCAATCGCTGGTAGTTCTAATGTTAAGATATGAATGTGTCTATTAAATTTCATATTAAAAGAAATTATAATAGATTGTTTTACTGATTTATTAACATGTGGGAGGTTTCTTTTATATAAAGTAATGAGTCTCATTTATTAAAAGATACGTACTACTTTTAACAACGATCAGTACATTATGTACTTGGAAACACTGTGGAAAGAAGTGAGGTACAAAAGGAACTGAGGGACAGCATCCCCTATCTCTGCAGCATCGGCTGCGTTTCCTCGATTCGGCCGTGTCCACCGTATCAGCCGCGTATTCAACCCGTTAAATCTCGCGCGCGGCGCCATATATACTTCACCCGATATCAAGAAACACCAGCAACGCATTCCAGCCGAGCATAGTCACGAGAATAGCGTATATACCCCGGGTCCCGGCCGGTCCGATAGATAAGAGGAGCAGTCGAAGCGGAGCGAAACGGGGCGCGGACGAAAAAGGGTGAAGAACGCCGGGTGAGAGAAGCTTGTTTCCATGAACCCGTCGAAATCCGCGGAAAGGCGAACGCGGAACGCGGCGAGGGAGGCGCGAGGGGGTTCGCCTGTAGTAACCGGTCCCTGGAAATCCGTATCGGAGACGCGAGCACGCGCGAATCGGCGCGGGTCGCGGCGGGCGAACCGGGGAGAAGCGGTCAGGCCAGGCTTCGCGTATCCACCCACGACGTGGCATACTGTAACGAGGTCTACAGTCTATTAAGTGCGTGCGGCTATTATGGCTAATGCATTATGGGGCAGTAAAAAACGGGAAGTATAGCGCGCGTGTGCGCGCACGCCCCGGCGACCGGACCACATTCCACGTCGGACGAGTATGTACGCGCGGCTGCTCAATGCGTTGCCTTCAACGGTACGCCGCTCGTAGATACCGGCGACGACACGCGTGCACAACCGAGCTCTTCTGATACATGTAGATCATATATATGTATATGTATAAGCACTTGCAATGTGTGACTTGCGAGGCTTCTTCCAGTGTCGTATATGAATTTCTTATTTCGAATCGAGCAGGCTACTGGTCTTCGCATTTTTGAAACGATAGCAACTGTTTAAATCTGTGCTTACAGCATGGCAGTACTTGATGCTCATAAATGCGAGGTAGTCTGTTTTTAGTGTAGGTGTGAGCGTCTTGCGAAGCGATGTTGTATTTGGCTTTGATCGAATGAAGGACCTCTGTAAATGATGGGCATTTGCATGTCTGACTAATGATTTTTTTCAACGAAATATTTGGCCAGTTTTTGCAGTATATAACTTCGAAGACTTCTTCCATTGATCTCTTATTTCGAATCGAGCAGATTACTGGTCTCTGTAATTTCCAAACGATAGCAACTGTTTAGATCTGTAGTTGCAACATAGGAGTCATAAATTAGAAGTCGTCTGGTCTGGTGTCGATGAAATCTTCCTTTGAAGTAAATTGAGGAAAAAGTGACGATTTGTTCAACGAAGTATTTGATCAATCTTTTCGGTGTCCCAACGACTCTGCCATACCGCGGACAGTTTTCCACGAAAGCAGTCAGTTGATCAAAGAAATAATCGAATAATAAGCCACCGAGAAACGTAAAAATAAGACGGAGCCCAAGTCCTGTTTCACACATCATCCCGATTTTTAGCAGCCGGTTCGATAGTATATGGAAATGACTCGAACGAATGCGTTTGAACCGGTCGCCGAGAACCGGATACCGAGGCTGACATATGCGCGACAGGGCCAACAATTTCCACGCGGGAAAAAATTTGGTAAATGCCCTTACGGCGTACGTTCCTAGGCAGAATTAATCTAAGAATCGGAGAAAGGAGCGGAGACAGGCACGCGGTGACAGCTGAACGATGAATCTGAAAAGAGAAAATAGAGGGTTTCGGTTCTTGAAGGAAAAAGGGGTGAGAAGAATTTGGACGCGGAAACGCGCCGGTGCGACGAACCTGGGGGATGCGAAGAGAGGAAGAAGGACGCGCAACCCTTTGCCAACGCGCGACCACGGAAACGACGTGGAAATTCGGTTCTAAAAATACGGCGTAGCCACGGTTTCTACGGCGTTTTTTCGACCCGCTCTTTCGCTTCCCGAGCCGCTTTTTTGTCTTTTCACCCCTCTCCTGAGATGAGCACCGGCCATATGGCTAAGCGAGGGAGAGATAAAAAATTCATATTTCCACCGCTCAGAGAAGAACGTATTTTTAAACCTCGCGCCGCGCCGTGCTCAACAGGGAACGTTCTACTTTATTTCTTACCAGTTTCGTGGAGAATCTCTGACAGTTCCTTGCTAAAACTGGTCAAACGAAAAACGAGATAATCATAGAAGAACACTTCTTATATGTATAGAAAATAGATTAAATGCTTTGTAATATTCTCAGGAGCATAACAATTTTGTTCATTAGTAATTCGTTATTATTAATCCATTTTCTGTCGAATCCTTGCGACTCATTAAATTTGATGACTTTAATGATAAAAACATTGTATTCTTTCATTAAATAAAAATCAATATATTTCTTTGATGGTACAATTGTAAGAGAAAGTTAATGTTTCACTCATTTTGTTTCTATTCACCTCAAAAGTATAACAATTTTAGTCATCGATTTTATTAGCAAGTAAATACGTTCATTTTCTGTCAAGTTTTTGAAATTCGTTAGAAATCCATAAATAAGGATTAACCCATTTCTCTTTATGATACGAAGATTCTAATGTTTGAATAGGAGTCAGTATATTTTTCTGATAGAAAAAATCGTAAGAATTCCTAGACGTGTATGCCTGGCCATTGATTTCTGGAGACGTCCCCAGGTGTCTGTTAATGTTCCTCTCCCCTTCTCTCAATCCTGTAACGTGGAAAGATATTTCCATCGGATCCTGGTCTACCTGGAATCGAAAGTACCGATTTTTTTCGCCTCTCTTTCTCTCGATCCACCCCTCCGGGCGACAACGCAGCGGTTGGAACCCGGTAGCCCGTTATTTAAAGGTTCCTTTTTGGCTAATGGTTTTCTCACACGGACGCCCGGAACGGTACAAACCCCTTCTTTCCTGATATTCGAAACCCCTCAGAAAAAGCTAACGAGAGACGCCTTCTGGCTCCAAAGAGAAAAAAACTCTGACTTCGTGCCAGTTGCATTTCTTTCCATTAACTGTAATTCTGAATAAAAAGTTTCTATTCAAGGGACGGGGAATGTGAAATCTGTATGATCAGACGAATTATTTTATCATCTACTGTTCCCAGTTACACATCTACAGTTTTTACAAATACAAACGACACATCGTACAAATAACAAGCAGCCTGGCTAATCATCTAAGAAAACTTTAAATTTTCCTTGGTTTATCCGAATTTGAGAAACTCTTGTGCACCAAAGAAGATTCTCATTTAGAGAAAGAGGACTAGATGGTAGATTCGTCGAGTATTTATGTAGACTGCCAGATGAAACTTTTGCTAATCGTCCAAGGAAACCGATTCTCCTTACTTCAACTGAATCTGAGAAACTCACGTACACCAAATGCGATTCTCGTTTAGAAAAAGAAGAGTAGATGGTAGATTACTCGGGTATTTACCTCGGCTACTACTCTTAGCGAGTATCCCCGATCACTCCGCTTCTTGTCTTTCCCCTGGTGAACATAGTACGTCCCTCTTCGACAACCGGAAGAACGTGCCGACGACGTTCGCAAACGTTTTCCCACACTTCTTCGAGAACTCACCAAAACCCTTGTCTAATCACTCACTCATACGTACATAGAGTATGCATGCGTCTAACTACTAACGTTCCCTCGGTTCATCTGTCGCGTCGTGGCATCGTGAAGCGAAATCACTTTCTCGTCTCCATTGGTCACGAAGTGGAATGAACTCGCACATGGTCCACGAAGTACGATAAAATTTTACTGCCTCCTATCGAATCGTCGCACCGTTGTCCAATCTAATTGAATATCAATTTTTACCCAAAATTATTCCAGTGCAGAAGCACTGCGTATGTACAATTTGAAGATTGAAAAAAATGGAAATTGGTTGAAATGTTCCCTATTTAATTCCTTATATGAAATTACTGTTCATGGAATATGTGAATAGCCTTTAAAAAAACCTGTAAAAAAGCATTGGTTAGAGGATGAATATGAGTTCAAGGAAACACGATATTTTTATCGCGGCTAAACGGGTCTTTAAGGAAACGATCCGGGGACCGGTATCCTGACCCATTTCGTGAGAGGGTTACGGGTTGCGCAGCAACCCTTTCACGGAACCTAACGGGCCGCGACTCTTTTTCCCACATTCTACTTTCCACGAAACTCTCCATACATAGATATACATATGCGTCGACTACCTGATTTTCGGGCCGGGGGTTGAAAAGCGGCCCGGAATTATAGGACGCAAGGATCCCCTCGCAACGCAGGTGACGCTGGCCCCGGCTAGATCAAAATTAATTTCCTGCTTCGCTGATCTCATCTCCTCTCGAC
>NW_017149415.1:2298-7849 GCF_001652005.2 Ceratina calcarata | reverse complement strand
TACTTCCAGTTCTGACAGAACTAATTTCGATACTCGAGTTAAAATTACCACCCTGAATAATAAAAATCCTATGATAATACCTAATTAAATTAATTGAGCAATCCTGATCAGATTTAAAGAAGACTAACTTCATTGTTCCAGGGCTAGCAACAGTGCGACCGTCAAAGTGGGAGGAGAATAATCGTGGCAAATGAGGATGTCGAATCACCGATGAATCGAAAAGGAAGAACATTCACACGAGCGGGTGAGTAGACGCGCGAACGCTTAGAGACGAATCAGGCCCATTTTCGTTCATGACTCCTTTCATACTTAATCATCCTTAATCCACGCGATAAACCACCCGCACGACGTAAATAGCCTCGGAAACGTCAATCTAAAAGTTGGAAGGGACCCGGTGAATGGTCCCCGGGTCTAATTGAAAATAAAAGGAAAAAAATTGCCATGGGAATTATATGCGGCAACGCAGGCGTTTAATAGTACACGCGTTTTCTTAATCGTTCAACGATGGACGCTTTGTTTCGTCCGGTCAATTCGGAACATTGTTACTCCATTACGTTCGTCCGATCGGTACTCGGCTCGAAGGCAGAAGGGGCTTCGCGCGTGTACGGAGAGAAAAGGGGGAGGTTCTCGACGCGGAAGAGGGTGGCCGAACTCTCGACATTATTGGACGAAAGTGCCACCCCTCTTGCTTTTCCCTTTGCACGGGGTGAGCCTGCGCTCTGCACCGGTTCTTTGTTTCCGCCGATGTAACTATGGAAAACGAGAGAAGCCTTTCTCGCTTGAAATAACAAGCTAACTAATCGGTGAAGGGCCGTTCCAGCACCCTTTCGAATTTCAATATTCAGGCCCTCTTAAAATGTTTAATTATATTAGTCAATTATAGAGGTTTCATTTTTATTATCCAAACGATATTTTTCATCGATGAAGTGATGTTAACATTGAGATTGAATCAATTCTTGTTTTATTCTTTAATCTGGAAAATACTGGATGAATGCAAATGAAGTATGACTTCACATTCAGGGGTAGAATGAAAATAATTGATCAAGCAGTTTTTCATTCTTCAGATAAAGCAGAGTGAAATAATTAAAGAATGTCAGATTCTACAGGCAGTTTGAGGGTTCACATGAATAAGTTGACTTCTCATTTTTGTAAAATACTGAAATAATAGAAATGAAGTACGAATTCAGATTCAGACATTCGGATGCAAACAATTCATTAAGCAGTCCCATTCTTTTAAAAAGCGAAGTGGTAAGAATTGAAGGACGTCAGAATCCGCAGGGAGTTGACTCACTCGTGGACCAGGAAGGGACAGGCCTGTAAGGGACAAACTGGTTAATAACAGGGAGAGGGATTACGGGGTGACGATCGATAAAGAGAGAATTTCTAATTTCCTCGCCGAGAGAAGCTGAGCGTTTTTGCGAAGTACCGTTCTCTGTCTCAATTAGCGAGTGGCCGAGAAGAGGCGCGAAACGGAGAGAGAGGGGGGGGGGATAATCGTCACCCTTGCGAAACGAATCGCCGATAAGCGGCCCCACGACGATGACACGAGCCGACTCGCTTTCGAGGGTTGCACATGTGGGAGGGTCTCGATCGGGGTTGCTCGAGGGCCACCTGTGACGTCATTGGACAGCCTCGCGTACAACCTCGATTCTGCGCGTGTCGTTTCGTTCATCTTGACCAAAGGGCTTTTTAAATATTTTTGTCAATTGTGATTTGTAATAGAAAAGCATTCAATTAATTTTGGAAATCTATTTTAAAATAACTTAAAATCATTGAATTAACTCTGGGAGTGTTTGATCTTGTTTTATCGAATCTTAGGGTACGTATCGGATATCAGAGTTTTTATATAAAAATCAGGATAAGTATTTTTGAAATTCTGTAAGAATCAATTCAAATGGAATTAGAAGATACATTAAACTATATTTTATTCATTGATTACAAACACTCTTTCTTTATAAGGTACCAATTTTTCAAATAGTACCGAATATTCAATCTCTATCAGGAATTATGGGCAATTTCTTAAATCACATCTTTTAAATCAATTTTGTTCAATCAATTGAAGTTTTACTTATCAGCGTGATAAAATACAGAGTGAGCTTCCAACTAGAAGTATAAATGAATGTATTATAACACATGCAAGTTACTATACGCTGTAAATTCGCAAGTGCTGGCAGAGGAAGGGGCGTCGATATTTAGGCGTGGGACCAGAAAAAAAGTCCTTATGACGGAGCGAGCTGACCATTCTCTCCCCATCGTTCCCCCGCTGTACGTCTGGAAATCATCAACATGCATTTTCCAAACACTCGTCGCCTCCTCGATCTTAATAATGTTTGTCTCCCCCGCAATCGCTTCTGAGAAAGGTTGCGCCTCTGGGAAAACTTTCTAATAAGATAAACAATTGAGTTCCGGTAGCTGTCGGATTTATCTCGCTATTCTTAAAACTGAGGCTGTACTTCGAAATGCCTACTTAGATAAAATCCAACACAATTCAACCTATCGAACTACGATCTAAATCCATATTTAGAAAACTATTCTTAAAATCATATAGCAATGAGCTCAGTTCAATTATCAAACTGCCCACGTTGGCCCATTGATATTCCCTCTCTCTTATCACGCTTAAATCATTGATAAGGAGTACAAGCACGTGGACGTTAGCCATCGAAAGTAGCCCCCGATGCCCGGGGGGTGCAACACGCTCGCCAGCCGGCGGCCGAGTGCCGTGTATCAAGAAAAGCTAACTAACTCCTCCTCTACCGTTTGTGTGCGGTGGCACGCACACCAGCTTCCCTCTTCATCATCATCATCGTCTTCAGCTCGCGCGTGTCCCTTCTCCGTACGTCTAGTTCGCAGTCAGTCAGAAGTACTCTCCGTCCAGCTTCGAGCAACCGAAGTTGAACGAGGACGGTAGAGCCGCGAGGTGATCTCGCGCGCGCAAGCGTGGGGAGGACGACGCGTCGTCGCAGTGTCGTCGTCGGCGTCGCGGTGCGCGGCGTCCGGGACGAAGTTCGAACCGACGTAGGGCGGGGAGAAACGGCGACGGTGTCGTTCCGTCCGACGGGGTGGGGCATCGGTCCCAGAACGGCGGCGGCCGGTGGGAGAGCCGCGGCATCGGTGTTCGTTCCCAAGCGAAAAAGAAGGGGCAGAGAGGATCTCTCCCCTCCTCTCTGTCTCTCTCTCACCCTCCGGAGGGGTTCAGTCATCTCGCGCCAGCCGAGCCACGCGCACTCGCCTGTCTCACGTCCTGGGCTCGGTGAAAGACTCTCTTCTCTGTATCGGGACTTGTACATTATCTGTATCGTTTTTCTGATCGCGTGACCACCCTCTCTCTCTCTCTCCGTGTCCCCCTCTCGTCGTCTCTCTCTCTCGCTCCGACGGTCTGAAGAATATCAGCGACCAGCCGCCGACGAAGGGGTGACAGCCGCAGGGTCGAAATCGTCGCGAGTGTTACTTATTGTGCGAGGCTCGTCGAACCGGTGGCTCCGAGGGCTCGCGCGGTCTTTTTCTTCCGACGTTCCGCGGATATCGGGTAGGAGTCGGATATCTCGGCCTATCAGCCCGGTCGGTGGACAGCTAGACGCAGTCGGGAACCAGACCGCCCCCTACGGAACATACACCCCCACCTTCTTGTTCGCTCGACCGGCAGACCACTGGCTGCCCCACCAGCTCGGTGGAGAGCATCCGAGGAGAGCGTTCGTGCCACGGTTCGAAGCGGAAGAGCAGCGAGCGGCTCGGCGAGTGTCCCGTGTGGAGAACTCGCGGATGAACAACCCCTGTAGGAGGAACAGCCACCCCCGGTACGCGGGCGTCGGTTCTCCACCGGTGAAACGTGGACGTTTTTGCGGTCCGTTTGAGAAGAGCGCGCGCGCACCCCACCCCTGGCTGTGCCACCACCAGCCGACGAAACGAAACCCTCTCCCCACCCCGGGGAGCGTCGGACGGGCAGCGTCGAGAGGACAGTGCCATCGTCATCATCATCGCGCCGCGAATTCTTATTCCCGGGTTCTCTCCGGCGAAAATCCCCGGACTTCCGGTTTTACGACGTCGGTACTTTTCGCCCGGTCGCTCTCTCGCGTCTCGCCCCCGGGATTCTCAGTGATACACGCGCGTACCCGCGATTGACACCGGTTGGATGACAGTGCGACGACTCGATAGCGGCAGTGATATTTCATCGTAACTTCGTGGACCGTGTGTGAGTTCATTCCTCTTCGTGACCAGTGCATCAGGTTGGAGACGAGAAAGTGATTTCGTTTCACGATGCCACGGCGCAACAGATGAACCGAGGGAACGTTAGTAGTTAGACGCATACATACTCTATGTACGTATGAGTGAGTGATTAGACAGGGGTTTTGGTGAGATCTCGAAGAAGTGTGGGAAAACGTTTGCGAACGTCGTCGGCACGTTCTTCCGGTTGTCGAAGAGGGACGTACTATGTTCACCAGGGGAAAGACAAGAAGCGGAGTGATCGGGGATACTCGCTAAGAGTAGTAGCCGAGGTAAATACCCGAGTAATCTACCATCTACTCTTCTTTTTCTAAACGAGAATCGCATTTGGTGTACGTGAGTTTCTCAGATTCAGTTGAAGTAAGGAGAATCGGTTTCCTTGGACGATTAGCAAAAGTTTCATCTGGCAGTCTACATAAATACTCGACGAATCTACCATCTAGTCCTCTTTCTCTAAATGAGAATCTTCTTTGGTGCACAAGAGTTTCTCAAATTCGGATAAACCAAGGAAAATTTAAAGTTTTCTTAGATGATTAGCCAGGCTGCTTGTTATTTGTACGATGTGTCGTTTGTATTTGTAAAAACTGTAGATGTGTAACTGGGAACAGTAGATGATAAAATAATTCGTCTGATCATACAGATTTCACATTCCCCGTCCCTTGAATAGAAACTTTTTATTCAGAATTACAGTTAATGGAAAGAAATGCAACTGGCACGAAGTCAGAGTTTTTTTCTCTTTGGAGCCAGAAGGCGTCTCTCGTTAGCTTTTTCTGAGGGGTTTCGAATATCAGGAAAGAAGGGGTTTGTACCGTTCCGGGCGTCCGTGTGAGAAAACCATTAGCCAAAAAGGAACCTTTAAATAACGGGCTACCGGGTTCCAACCGCTGCGTTGTCGCCCGGAGGGGTGGATCGAGAGAAAGAGAGGCGAAAAAAATCGGTACTTTCGATTCCAGGTAGACCAGGATCCGATGGAAATATCTTTCCACGTTACAGGATTGAGAGAAGGGGAGAGGAACATTAACAGACACCTGGGGACGTCTCCAGAAATCAATGGCCAGGCATACACGTCTAGGAATTCTTACGATTTTTTCTATCAGAAAAATATACTGACTCCTATTCAAACATTAGAATCTTCGTATCATAAAGAGAAATGGGTTAATCCTTATTTATGGATTTCTAACGAATTTCAAAAACTTGACAGAAAATGAACGTATTTACTTGCTAATAAAATCGATGACTAAAATTGTTATACTTTTGAGGTGAATAGAAACAAAATGAGTGAAACATTAACTTTCTCTTACAATTGTACCATCAAAGAAATATATTGATT
>NW_017149415.1:0-1028 GCF_001652005.2 Ceratina calcarata | reverse complement strand
GAATTGCAGAAAAATAAGTCAGTGAGTAGAAATTATGATAGGAACAGAATTAAGAAAAAGAATAATTGAAACAGAATTAATCGGGAGTAGAAGCATTGATTTTTGAACGTAAAATGGAAACGTAGAATTAGTGAAAATAAATGGTAGGAAGGGGTTGGCGCACTTGTTGATGCAGAGGCCGCGGACGCGAATCTCGTGGAAAGAGGGAAAGGACGAGAACGGTAAAAAGGAACAGAGCTCCCGGGAGGCTGGGAGCGTGGAGGCAACAGGCGAGGGGGGAAGAAAACCTCGAAACAATTGGAGGCGCGGAGGCGGCCGCATTTCATGTCGGCTGGCATCGGCTCCCTTTAAAGAGTCTCTTGCTTTTTGTTAGCTCTTCGAAAATTATGATTGTTTGTCCGCGAGATTTACTGCTGCCGCGCAGTGCTCGTTCTCGGTGCCGCGCAACGTTTGCAACGCGGGCTGCCCTCCGGGCGCGCCCGAAACGCGACTCGCTCTCGTTGCCAACTTGTCGGCCCGTAAGACGCCCGCGGGGTGATTTGCTCGGATTAGAGAATTAAGAACGAGAATTCTTTTCATTTTCGCGCCTGGGTTTGTGTTCGGTACATTATTCCGTTACGCGGGGATTAGCGATGTTTGCACTGACTGACTCCGTTAATAGTGAGTTTGCGTGGAGCAGTTTTGTCTTCCTTTTTCCTTCTTTTATATCTTCGCTAGTAAATATGTAATCAGTTAATTAGTGCATTAGATTTTCCAGCTTTGAACGATCTTGTTTGGGAATTGAATTGTTTCACGTCTGATATTTTTCATTCCCATTGGAATATAGTTTATTTATGAAACTTGCAAACTGGAGATCTGTCAGCATGTTTATTAATATTTTGAAGTAGAGAAATACTTGAAATCTACTTATGTTACTCCTCGAATTAGCTAATTCTGTTAATTACAAGTAGAAATGTTTGCAATAGAGAATCGAGGAATGGGATTTAGGTATCTCTTTATAAATTGAATGTCGTAGGGTCCATTGTGAT
>NW_017149414.1:0-277 GCF_001652005.2 Ceratina calcarata | reverse complement strand
GAAATGAGACCTACCGTTGGCGTCAGGCAGGGGGATCCCCTGTCTCAGCTCCTGTTCAATATGGGCATCGATGTGGTGCTGGAGTCTGTCCCTAATCACATTGGATACGATGAGAAACTGAGAGGATGTAACTACAATGCATTAGCGTTCGTCGATGTTAGTGGCATCGACGAAAGAGGGCCTTGGTCAACTGCTGGAGACGGTGGAGAGCAATCTAACGATCCTTGGACTGCAGATGATGCCTGCGAAGTGCCATGCACTTTCACTCCAACCGGAT
>NW_017149413.1:0-277 GCF_001652005.2 Ceratina calcarata | reverse complement strand
ATATTGAGAGACAGACGAAATTATTTGTATTAGGAATAACACAACTAGTACATCATATACAGAAACAGACTATCGGCTATCATCGATAGAAGTTAACTTTCATCGCACAGATTGAGAAATTTTTCCGTTTTACTCGTCCAAGTGACGGGAACACATAGAAAGCAGGAAAAATAAGAACAGAGAACGTGTCATATTCTGTATGTATGCATGCGAAATGCAGTTAATTATTCGTACAGTGCAAGAAGTTCGATAGGAAAGGGGGTGTCATAAATAATAG
>NW_017149412.1:0-277 GCF_001652005.2 Ceratina calcarata | reverse complement strand
ATTAAGAACTTACCCCAGCATCTAATGGGACAGTTTTAATATATGTTTGCGGTAATTTAAATCCATTAAAATCCCACCATCCTGGAAGAAGTTCCTTTCGCAAGCCCGGGTCACTCAGAATATCATTTTCAGGCATATCAGGTGACATTAAAAATACATTGGAATCCACACCTTCCTCTACATAAATGGCTACAGAAAAAAGTGATAGTAAATCTGAAACACGCTGCTTGGCCATAAAATCACAGCCAGTGCTACATGCATAACGGTCTTGTGGTGT
>NW_017149410.1:0-277 GCF_001652005.2 Ceratina calcarata | reverse complement strand
TAAATAAATACAGTAATCTCCATATATGGCCACTGATCGCGAACGGGCGTGGTCATATATCCGGAGGGGTTGATCGAGGGGGAAAACATAAAGTACTGTGAGAGAGACAAGTGCGATTGAAATCTGATCTTGAAATAGCGGAGAATATGGCCTTGAAAAAGAAATCTCTGACACAATAATTGCCCTACTGAAACAAACATTTTGCTTCCTTCCACATTTTGCGTATCATTAAAATCAATGAAGATGTTTAAGATGTGACCGATATACAGGATGAGTC
>NW_017149409.1:0-277 GCF_001652005.2 Ceratina calcarata | reverse complement strand
TTTATCCGACAAGAGGTAAAAGCTTCCTTCCTTCCTTCCTATTTAAAAAAAAAAACAAGAATTCACTGATTCGAAAATCGATGGTTTTCTTGGCCGCGAACTTTGGTCCGGTCATTCGGTAAGCGTCGTTTTCCGCGATCGATCAGAGGCTTTTCCCCGTTCCGTAAGCTTCGCAAAATTAGGCGGAAAGTACCATGTTCGAACAGAATGTCATCGTCGAGAAAAAAAAGAGAAAGAGAGAAGAGAGAATTGCTCAGGAGAGGCGATATGTGACCGC
>NW_017149408.1:0-277 GCF_001652005.2 Ceratina calcarata | reverse complement strand
GTAATAACTATTTAAAGTTTGTCAAATACTTTAAAAATATTCTATTTATATAGATCCCGTATCATTGCCACGGAAACGTAAGTTGAACAAGATGAAATTGAAACTTAGCAAACTTAAATTAAAAGGTAGGAAAAGGAAAAGGAAAACCGAATCGGTATCCAGCGAAGACAAAAATGAGGTACACGATGAGGAGATGCACGATGAATCTGGTATAGTTACAACAGAAAATTGATACTCCACAAATAAAAATGAATGTAAGAGCTGTGTTAATAACTAA
>NW_017149407.1:0-277 GCF_001652005.2 Ceratina calcarata | reverse complement strand
CACCTTTAAAAACTAGTTGACTCAGGTACTCTCTCTCAGAAACGCTCGCGTAAGTATTCCATCACTTCCTGCCTACGTCGGATAGCCTTATTGAGATCAGTCGTTTTAAAAATATCGATGTCCGGACATTCCGATTCCCCTACATTGTTCAAGAACATGGCAGGAGTAAGGGGTTTCAAATCATCCGGTGACTCAGATACGTATATCAAGGGACGCGAATTAATTGTACGCTCGCAGTTAATTAAAACGGTGTACATTTGGTCGTATGTCAGACAGG
>NW_017149406.1:0-277 GCF_001652005.2 Ceratina calcarata | reverse complement strand
TCTAAAAGACAGTTCGGCTTCAAACCAAAGAACTCCACAGAAGACGCAATAGTAGAACTCAGGAAACTGACAGCCCGTACTGAAAGCAAATATGCAATTGGATTACTATTTGACATCTCAGGAGCGTTCGATAACGTATGGTGGCCGAGCATCCTCCGAAACCTGAGGGAAAGGAAATGCCCAAAGAACATCTACGCTCTTATCCGAAGCTACTTATCGGGACGCAGAGCCCAATTTTCTGGAGCCCATGACACTATCGCGAAAGACATCAACAAGG
>NW_017149405.1:3715-5506 GCF_001652005.2 Ceratina calcarata | reverse complement strand
ATATGAAGAAATCTGATCCTCCACCAATTGGATTTTGAATCATGACATGTTTTCCTTCTATGACCCCGACTGCGTGTGGAAAATCCCATATTTCATTAAACTTCGAGGATATAGATAACTACTCATCTTCAGTAGTTGGCGTCTGTAATTAGAAATAGAAATATACTAGTTAATCCAAGTATGGGAATGTTTTATACAAAATGTATGGTTTGACACGATTTCCACGAAAAGAATATAAGTTAAAGAAGATAGTACATTAGTGAGTGATCGTGAGAGAATGATTGAGTAATGAGTGAATTAATGAATGATTTGGCGATAAAATTTCTCAGTGCAGGATGCATAATATACGTATATGTACGAAAATGGAAAAGATAGTTCGCTTACCTTTATGTATGTTTGTAGTGCATGCACAATAGCAGTGCACACCTCCATTACTATTCTTCCAACAGTTTGTTTCGATATCCGGAATTGATACATGAGATCGTGAATGAATTACCACTTGCCAAAAATCTCAACGATAACGCCAGTCTGTGCTTCGCAGGTATGCATTTTCTGCCAGTTGCTGGCCCAATTAAATTCAATAAATACTCGAAATCCGTAGTCGTCAATCGGCAGAAATTCGTGAATTGCGTTAACGACAAATCGTTCATTATCACATGATTCTCTCTGGACGATAAAAATTTGGACGTCCAATAACGTGGCTGACATCTTTGTCCTTTTTCCATGCTTATTAAGCTGAATAGAATGACGGAAGCATTAAAAATGTCGTCACTATTCATTTTTAACTGTACTTTTCGAATATTCTTCCACTTTTCACGAACTATTCACTAAGGCAGTCGAACTCCAAGTGATGCCAGGCAAGTCGTCAAATTTGGAGGAAAAATGTGAAAACTCGAAGGTGGGAGTAACTAGCGAAGGTAGGGAGTGGGGAGACAATGGTCCGTCAAATTTTAACCGTACACAATGTCAGGTATTCCATTTTTTTTTAATACAACCAAATTTTACACAATTGCGTACATACTATATATACACTCATTCATTCATTTACACACACTTTCACTCATGTACGCACTCATTCGTCATCACTCTTCATTTGGTATTCAAACAATTTTTTGTTGACGTCGAACATAAATCTGCTTCTCTTTCGTGGTCCAAACTTTCTTATTGACCGCTCTACGTATTTCGCAAATGCCGAACATTCGTCTTTTTTTTTATTTTCTTCCCCTTTCTTACTCGCTTTGTCATTAATATTTTTCAATATTCCCAACGCCTGCTCAAGCGGGGTCCCTTTCTCCTTTCCCTTCTTCTTTCTTCTCTCCGCTGATCCGGAGAATGAAGGAGCCGTCGATGTCGTGGGATGCGATGTTAACTCCGTTTTAGCATCTACTTCAGCATCCCTTTCAATATCGTCTCCCTCTGGCTCAGATTCTTCTGGCCCTTCTCCTATGTCTCCTATGTTATCTTGGAGAACCGAAATGTTCTTCTGAAAACAATTTGAAAATAACAATTTAGTGATATTAACAATGTACATGAATTAATTGAAAGAAAGGAAATGATCACTTACTTCTAAAGAATTGAATGTTCTCCTGACATTACTTTGGTCACTTAAAAAACTAAAATAATCGTACGCGAACCACTTCGTCCTGTAGACGTCATTCGTGCCTGTTGAATATAAAGTTATTCATGAACATAAAATTAAAATTACTGTATATGTTTCAAACAGTTGACTACAATTATTTTCCCGATCCGGTTCCGCTGCTTTTCTTGATTTTACTTTTTTCTCGTCTATAT
>NW_017149405.1:0-612 GCF_001652005.2 Ceratina calcarata | reverse complement strand
CCTTTTCGTTTGATACCTGACTGAGGAAAGAAATGTATTGTATTGTGTTCCCCTTAGTAGTTCTTGTCAAAATAGTCGTCATAGTAATGTATGCACAAGGAGTCATACCTTTCGTAAAAATGTTTAGAGCCCAATTAGTCGCCCGGCCGGAGGTGAAGGTATGTCCGAGAACGTGAGGGACAAGCTACTGAGAGTGAACATAAACCTTTTATGACGACGAAATTTCTGTTTTCCACAATAACTCGGTTTCCACGATAATTCCTTGGGACCCATATTTCTCCGTGTTTACAGTATGAAAAAGGAGGAAGAGGTAAAACTCATAGACCCTCAAATAGAAAAGTATATCTGCCTGTACGGAATTGGCAAACAGGAATAATAACACCGTACATTTAATTTCACTTCGACAAACATAATTTTATTTTTATAAGCGCATTTTTTAAAATAATAGTGCAAAGAAAATTGTTTGACATTACTAACAAAATTACGGTCCTTGGCAAAGGAAAAGAAAAGAATATTTTCTACATACATTCCCATTTGTTTTTTTCTTATTACAAGACCATTAAATTGTGCAAAATGAGAGTTTTTCTTTAGGCATTAGGAAAAATGCGCATG
>NW_017149404.1:0-277 GCF_001652005.2 Ceratina calcarata | reverse complement strand
CATCGGTTTTCGTCTACGAACCTTTTAATAACGAACTTTTGCGTCAAGTGTACGCAGTGTATAGATCGAGCATTCGGGACAATCATTCGCGTCTAGAATCGCGGCGGATCTACAAAAACGAATACAGTCCATTTTATTTTGAAATAGATACACAAGATTAATTTGGCGTGTATCAGTTGCACTTCGCGACGTACCACACAGAATTATCTGAATTATGGCCAATCCCCACAGACCTTGCGGTGCGATGCGGTGCGGCGTTTTTCGAGCCGACCGTGAG
>NW_017149403.1:0-277 GCF_001652005.2 Ceratina calcarata | reverse complement strand
ATTCCTTCTGGAATTGTGTCTCCTGGTTGTTCTTAAACACGCGCACAAGCGCCAAGCGTTTAATACGCTATACGCTTACACAGCAGTGTGTAATATGAGTCCATGACTCCTAATTAGGGGTCCTTGAACCCTTCACTGTCTGATCGACAGTGAACTGACTAATCTGGGTCCAAAACCCTTGATTGTTTAATTAACAATGAAAAACATCCGGCCGTCTTGCCTGACGGAGCGATGTATAAAAAATCATCCGGCCGTCTTACCAGACGGAGCGATGTGT
>NW_017149402.1:0-277 GCF_001652005.2 Ceratina calcarata | reverse complement strand
CTGCATTTTATATATGTATTTTTATAGACTGAACGTTGAACGTATCCTGTCATATGAAGAAAGTATCGTTCTGGATTTCAGGTTTCCGGAGTCGAGATTAGCGAAATTGTTCAACGGCAGCATCCCCATCATACTCGATTCTCTGAAACAGCATTACTTCATCGACAGAGACGGCGGTATATTCGAACACATCCTGAATTTTATGAAGAACTCTCGGCTGCTGATACCGGAGAATTTCGCCGGCCTGGATCTGTTGTTAGAAGAGGCCCGATAATTT
>NW_017149401.1:0-277 GCF_001652005.2 Ceratina calcarata | reverse complement strand
TTGTCATTCATCCGTTCATCCATTCTTATTCGGTTAAATACGCGTTCTTACATTAAGTTTCATCCGTACAAATACGATTTTCTTGTATACGCATTTCTTGCGTCGCATGTACGTCATGTTTCTTGCGCGGGGATGTACGTCGTTGGTGCGGGTGCTCCTTAAAGGAACGATGCATGCGCGTGGCTTGTTTGTTGCCAGTAGAGTTCCTGTATGTCGCGGACCGACATGTGCGTGTCGTGGCCCGCGTCTCTTGTTAATGTTCATCCTTTTATGTTGG
>NW_017149400.1:0-277 GCF_001652005.2 Ceratina calcarata | reverse complement strand
GAGGCGGAGTATATTGCAGCTTCTTGTGCAGCAAAGGAGGCTGTTTGGATACGTCGGTTATTATCTGATATCCAAGAACCAATGAAGGAACCGTTGGTAATATTTATGGATAACCAGAGTGCCATAAAATTGATACACAACGCGGAGTATCATAAGAGAACGAAACACGTAGACGTGCGTTATCATTACACACGGGAAAAGGTCGCAAATGGTGATATAAATGTATTTTACGTGCCGAGTAAGCAACAGCTTGCAGACATTTTCACCAAAGCGATTC
>NW_017149399.1:0-277 GCF_001652005.2 Ceratina calcarata | reverse complement strand
ATTATACAGTACTGAGATAAATGTGTAAAATAAAATGATCGAAATTCTGATGCTCTATACGGCATACAAGTCAGAATGATGATACATTTACATTATCGTTAAAGGACACGCCAATGAAACGCTTTTCATAGTGTTCAAATTAACAACAAATTATTTAACTTTAAAATTAATGTTTGTAAACAATTAAAAAGGTAATTCTTGTAGCCTACAGAAATTTTTAACTGGTAGCAAACATGTGCGTAATTATTGTTAATCGTGCATTGCACACATTATTGGG
>NW_017149398.1:0-277 GCF_001652005.2 Ceratina calcarata | reverse complement strand
ACAGCTGCGGCCCCCTCGGACGCGGCGCTACACGTTTAACTCTGAGCGATTTCGGTAGGTGCCCGAAGTTTCGGCACCTGCCTCATCTCAATGAAGCCTCGTCAACGCGAAACCGTAATTTAGATGTATGTCGCTGAACGCATAAAGGCCTGTTCACATTACCGTAACCGTAGTGAGAATTCTACGTGGAAGGGGGTGAAATTTTGGACTCGAGAGATACCACGGCGGAGCCTACAGTACCGTAGTAAAAAATTGAAAGTATAGGGAAACCCATGTA
>NW_017149397.1:0-277 GCF_001652005.2 Ceratina calcarata | reverse complement strand
TTTACCCACGCGATGCGCTCGATTGACGAGCGATATAGGCAAGTCCTGTCGCGATCGATGGCCATATATCCGGAGACTGATCATTCCTTCGTATCAATATTTCATTTGACAAATTATTAAAACAAAATCTTCCATTTTACGTTTTATAATAGAATAAATCTGCTCATTAAATACGAGCAATTAAATCAAGCATAATAGAAATTAAATTGTATTTCTAAAGCACAGGAAGAAATAAGTAGTAGTAACATATTTGTATGTAATAAACAGACGCGACAGA
>NW_017149396.1:0-277 GCF_001652005.2 Ceratina calcarata | reverse complement strand
GGATTGCACCTCAATCATTCCTGTTTCGGTTTTTATATCACTGAGTTCCGCGTATTGGTTCTTCCAGTGCAAGGAAGTGCGGCGCGATTAATTCCGGTTCCAGTTTCGGTGACGGTTCAGTTTCGATCTCGCGTATTCCCGTGTTGAGGGAATCGAACCGAAACGTTATAAAACGTTTATTTCAAGTGTCGGAATTAAAAGTGCCGAAGTTTGAACTCGATCGACGATTCATTCCGAGTCGAGTTCCACGTGTCGAGTTTTCCACCGTGCGGACCCC
>NW_017149395.1:0-277 GCF_001652005.2 Ceratina calcarata | reverse complement strand
TGCGTAAACCCGTTTCCCGCTCCTATCTGGACCCGGTTAGGTATTCACCTAACAACCGTGATACAGAGTATGAAGAAACAAAAACGAGACGCGAATGAACATCGTTCAACGAGATATGTAGAACCCTGATAAAAACGAACGAAACCGATACCACCGACTTACCGATTAACCGAAGGGACCAAAGATCATTCAAACAATCAAAAACGAACAAACAAAAAGAGGGAAATGCTACGGGTAAGGAAAGAAACTATACAAAAATTTATACAAAAACTTGATT
>NW_017149394.1:1644-2756 GCF_001652005.2 Ceratina calcarata | reverse complement strand
GAGTATACACGTCGAACGCACCGTAATAGAGATTTCGTTTGACGTGTATACACGTTAAACACACTTCACAGGTTAAACAACTTTTTCCTTTGTGAAAAGGTTGTCCGAGGCTTGGTTATTGAGTTATTAACAAAAATCCCCGATCAATCAGAGTGCGAATATACAAGGCAGGCAGGAGTGCGGTAACCGCCACTTCTTTTTACAATTTTATGCCATGGACCCGTTCAGCGTGCGTCCAGCATGATGTGTAAGACAAAAGGCAAATTCAGTCGTTCGCATCTCGTAAGTGCAAGTCTGGGAACTGTCTCTTGTCATCGTGAAGAATTTCTAAAGATGACAAGGACACGAAGGCCGGATTTAGTTGAAAAATACAGACACATTTTCTGTAACGAACTTGTCCCCCGAGTGGGGAAAGATTTTCTGGAAGAAAATCTTCGAGCGAGCGGTCATTTGGCTTTGCCATGCGTTACTAAACAGGACGGTGCGTGTCCTAACGAACACGGAATATTTTAATAGGTTTGTTATTTACGAATAAGTGAGTTATAATCCGATAGCGGCATTGGAATTGTTCCACGAACGGTATTCCGATCGCAACTAACAATTAAAATAAAAACGTGTGTGCAAATTTTCAATTGCAAAGTACAATGTGACAGTGGTTTTGTGAAATGAAAAGTGACAGTGAATTTGGAAAGTGTAAAAGTGGCAATTTTTGTTTTGTGAAAATTTGCTAGTGTGAAAGTGACAATGATCGTGATGATAAGGAAAAAATCGTCGGGTTCAGGTCACTGACTTACTCCAAGCATCAGCTGTTGTTGGATTATTTAATTTTAAATAATCAATGTCATCAAAAATGATCCAGAGGACCTTGACCGGATGTCAAACATAAACAATGGTTGATGGTACGCAGAACCGATATCCCTTTGTCGTTGGGTGACGGTTTGATTTAGACTTCGTAATCTATCAGTTAGTCTCCTAGAGCGATCTGGAGAGTAAAGACGGTCCTTGCTCTTGCGTGACAAATAATAAAGAAAAGAATTAAAGTTAATTCACTGCGTTCATATTTTATTTATCTACCCCATTTCCAATAGCTGCTGCGAGCCATGTGTCCTATC
>NW_017149394.1:0-579 GCF_001652005.2 Ceratina calcarata | reverse complement strand
GTACGAGATGTTATAGTTGAAGTAAATTATTTAAAATCTCGACTAGTTTTGAAAGAGGTAAAAGAAAAGGAAACCTCTATAAACAAAGACACAGCGTCAGAATCAGTTGATTTTGAAATTAAGAAATCTGGTAATGATAAACCAGATGAGATAAATGATTTGAAATCTGATAATGATAAATCAGAAGGGTTAAAGAAATTTGGTAATGATAAACCAAATAGTTTAAATGATTTGAAATCTGATAATGGTAAATCAGATGATATTAATAAAGTTAGGAGAAGTGAGAGAATAAAACAACGTCATCCTGTATCGTATCACGAACTCCTGTGCGCTCAGTCAGTTGTTTATAAAATAGCCTCTTCGTTTGAAGATATAAAAACGAGTGATGACAGAGTTCAATGGGAGCAAGCGATTCAAGATGAAATAAATTCTCTATTAACAAATAACACCTGGACATTGGTATCAATACCAAAAGATAAAAATATAGTTGACTGCAAATGGGTATTCACAATTAAAAATGATGTACTTGGAAATAAACGAAAATATAAAGCACGTGTTGTTGCTCGAGGTTTCAGCCAA
>NW_017149393.1:0-277 GCF_001652005.2 Ceratina calcarata | reverse complement strand
GGTTAATAATATTGTGTGATATATATGTTCATACTTTTATTTCGACTTCGAGGGATCTCAATGATGTTTTGTCGAGAGTCGGCAGATCAAGGAACAAAAATACGCGTCAAACCGTCCTCTATTCACTTTCAGGTAGTTCCTTAAGTGCCAAAAGGGCAATTTTATGGCTGGTGGATCGAAATCCCCAAGTATTCTTGGAGATGATATTTTTCGTGATCGTCGCATGCGATCTCTCTGTCGAAAGCTTCTTTCTACTTGCAAATAGCACATATATTAT
>NW_017149392.1:0-277 GCF_001652005.2 Ceratina calcarata | reverse complement strand
CTGCAAACTTCTTCTAGTCCGCTTTGCGCAGCAAAATGAAGCGGTGTCTCGCCTCTTCGAGTTTGCAACTTGACGTCGGCACCCTGAGCTACGAGTCGTGCGATAGCTTGGTATCCATACTGAATGGCTAGGTGCAGTACCGTTTCACCATTTTCGTTTTGGGCATGCACGTCAGCTTTTTTTCTCATAACCAGTTCCTCCATATCGTTCGGCCTATGGGGGATTATTATTAATTAAATCACTGTTTAAATCTCGTGTTCAGATCGCGGAGATCATC
>NW_017149391.1:0-277 GCF_001652005.2 Ceratina calcarata | reverse complement strand
GTAAATACTCCGATGAGATAAGGAAACCGCCAGTTAAACGAGATAGAAAGGACTGCACAAGCAAATACTGTTAAACAAAGAGGAATGCTCGTTGATCTTCCCTAAAGGAAACTTTTGGGTCACGGACATAGTCTTTTTTCATTAAGCTGAAACAAAGACTCTACGTTTCTTCATTTCCCTGTAAAAAGTAGGCTATTATCTACACGAACAGGAAATTCAATGTTCGTTACCCATTATTCCTCGAATGATTAAAATTGAAAACATGTATAATTAAAAA
>NW_017149390.1:0-277 GCF_001652005.2 Ceratina calcarata | reverse complement strand
GGATTTTTATAATCCGGGTCGCGCGTCGTTGACGCCGCCGACACACCCCGGCTCCCTTGAAACTGGGGGGTGGGCGTTAAGGGAGAGGAGGGAGCGGAGCTAATTTTCCCCCGAACCGACGTCCGCGCGAACGCCAGTTCCCATCTGGGCAGATGCCCCATCGACGGGCCCTCGGAACTTCGACGAGTCCGCGAGCGAGCTCGCGTCCAGGTCTACATCCCATCATACGGTCCGGAGACACCGGAGCGTTGGACTCGCTTCTGGGATGCCCCCCAGA
>NW_017149389.1:0-277 GCF_001652005.2 Ceratina calcarata | reverse complement strand
GAGGTATCATTTCAAATAGTTCATTTGTCGATTTTATTATAGAATCTTTGAAAATGGGTTTGAACCATAAAATATCAGGGAGTGATCAAATATTACGACCCGTTCGATTATTATCATTGAGTAAAACGAATGGAAACATAGTAACAAGCTATTATTAGGTATTTATTACACAGTCTATATTTGAATGCGTTTGGGAGGAACGATATTCGCCTATTGACATCTGATCTCCATTCCTTAAGAAGAATTCCTCTTTAATTGATGCGAAACTGGGCCGGTT
>NW_017149387.1:0-277 GCF_001652005.2 Ceratina calcarata | reverse complement strand
AGCCTGAATTTCTTTATTATGTCTAAGCCAATAAGAAAATCTTCAAAATCGTTTCTTTCCACAATGAATACATCAATGTATTCTTCTTTCTCAAAAATTTTTACTTTAATGGTTACTAAACCTTTTGTTTGTGTCACACCATTGACTGTTTTTAAAAATATTTTATTTATATCTTCTGTCTTTTCTTTTATTTTGACTAGTTTTGAATTTATTAGAGAGACTTGGGAACCTGGATCATATGTTCCATTTACCTCTAACTTCTCTTCTAATAGTACTT
>NW_017149386.1:0-277 GCF_001652005.2 Ceratina calcarata | reverse complement strand
GCTAATTACACTACAACGCGATTCTCCATTTATGACCACTCTGCGTCAAACGAATCGCTACGAGGAAAAAGAATATTCGGCAATTCAAGTAAATATTTAAGAACGGATATGAGAATTTAAAAAATAGTATTATTTATAATTTGAATCCTTTAAAATGAGTCCCCTTTTTTAATTGTTTCGTTGAAGCTCGAACGAGCACACGCTTCTGAGAGGACAAAATCCGTACATTTGACCGAAAGGAATTTCTCATTAGAGACAGGAGACAATTCAGCGAATT
>NW_017149385.1:0-277 GCF_001652005.2 Ceratina calcarata | reverse complement strand
TTCGAACAGGGAACATGAACAGCAAATCTAACACGCTGAAAAGGACAAAAGGAACGAAGATAAAAACAACAAACGAGATATGGAAATCTTTCGTGAAAAGGATGAGAAACGGCATACTAATAAAAACCGGATGCACGAAAAAAGAATCATCACATGAAACAGAGGATGGGATCAAGAAAGTTCGAACTGAAAACGACGAATCAGGATACTGAGCATCGATCTACGCTCGGATCGATCTCAGCTGGATCGTCAATCTGGTCAATCTATTCGGACGAAT
>NW_017149384.1:1617-2297 GCF_001652005.2 Ceratina calcarata | reverse complement strand
ACCCTGAGTCTACATCATCTCATCAAATTCTGAAAACCACTTGAACTTACTTCCTAAATAAATAACAGTCCCGTCACCTCCGTTCGATATTTCCATTAAAACTTTTCCCATAAATTAAAAACGTTTGATATAAAACAAAAAAAATAGTCTTAAACTGCCAGAAAAGAGGGCAACACAGGATCTTCTCTTATAGGCCCGGGGAACGGAATCTGGGTTTATGAATTACACGATTTCCGAGTCGAAGCGACTGGCGGCATATTAAATCTGCTTCGGGGACCAACGTTACAACTTTTAAGGCCTTATACGCGCTCGATCCACCCCGGCCGTTTCCCGCGTCGACCCTCTTTCGTACAGTTATACCGTTTCGGCGAAGTATAGGCGGGGTAAGTTCGGACGCGATAGGATTTACTGCTCCAGACATATTTCAGCTTCCGATCGGTGGAGTTAGACGAGGATTCACGTATGTACCTAACTTATTTTTCCACGTTATCCAAGATCCCTTTATAGTTGCGCGTAACGAGCGCGATACGCCACCGGGACGGCACGACTTTATCGCGGCATCGGATTCGTAACCGAAGGGTTCGATTTTGTACATTGACGATGTTAGAGATGCTGGATAAAGAAACGGAGAGTTTACTGAAAATGAATTTCCCAATCTGATGTATCGCGAAAGATACAAA
>NW_017149384.1:0-523 GCF_001652005.2 Ceratina calcarata | reverse complement strand
ATTAATTGTTCAAATTATAAAAGAATATTGAAGATATTTAGTAATTATGTAACGTTAGGAAATAATGGAACTAAAGACGATTTAACGTGAGGTAACTCACCGGTATAAGTAACGCAACTGGTTAACAACTGGGTTAATACTTGCTTTATTATGATGCGCGAGAGTCACGTGCGCCGGGGGAATCCTCTCGAGGCCTGGATAATATCTATTCGTCGTACGTGTACGGGGAACGTCGCCAGCTGTATCTGGGGACAATCGGATCGAGGATATCCTGCATCCCGATTTCCCGTAACCCTACGCAGTCACGGAGGGTGGGAATCTAAAGAGTCGAGGGGGAGAGTTATGTCCAGGATCGCCGCGATCCGGTCTATTGTCCCATTTACACCGGATTCTTATATCCGGGATTCTCTTCCGTGTTACAACCGTATGTGATTTGCTCCGACGAATATTTTACGTGGGGATTAGTCAAATATTAAAATTTCAAGAGAGCTTATAGCAAATTTTTAAAAGTCACCCCTAATGT
>NW_017149383.1:0-277 GCF_001652005.2 Ceratina calcarata | reverse complement strand
GCAAATTGGGATCAAACACGAAATTCGTCGGAATCTAAAATTGTTAATAACTTTTAAGGAAATCACAGTTTTATACTCGAATTCTAGGAAAAGATAGTACTGAAGTGTGTAAAAGAGTGTGCGAAATTTCAAACCTCTATCGATTATAGTTTTCTAATGGATGGCACGAACATTTCAAAAATTTATTATTTTCACGATACTGGCCAAACGTAAGAAAAGTGACTAGTTTAGATTTCCTTGCTTGAGCATAATCTAGAAGAGTTATATTTTGATAAAC
>NW_017149382.1:0-277 GCF_001652005.2 Ceratina calcarata | reverse complement strand
CACAATATTTTTCATGCTTCTACTAGTAGATTAAAATAATTTCCAAAACGATTTTATCATATTCATTCCAATACCCAACCTCCTTAACCCCTTGACATACAATGTCGAGTTTAACTCGTCATTCATTCCATTTAATTTGTATGTAAAGTTCTATTTAATTTGAATGTCAAAGGGTTAAAAAGATTTATTACGAAGTTCTGATACTTCATGATGAACAGGCAGGTATGATAAAAATAAGATTTGCGTTTACCAATTTCTACAAAAATTAGATGCTCTT
>NW_017149380.1:0-277 GCF_001652005.2 Ceratina calcarata | reverse complement strand
AATTATACTAAGATGAAAGAATAGAAATGTGCCAGCTGCGGGAGGCTGGTTCCAGGCGCGTGGCCGCACTGCTCCGAACCCGTCCTCCAATTATTGCTGAGGGCTGTAATTACAAAAATCCGCACTTGAATTAGCACACATCGACTCGTGTGTAGAGTGCTGCTACGAATGCTCTATTCGTAACAGCGAAGAATCAATTGTAACACACGAGCAGAGAACAGTTCTGTTCCTCGTGACTTGCTCGAGTATTTCGACCGATACCTCGGGAAACTCGAAA
>NW_017149379.1:0-277 GCF_001652005.2 Ceratina calcarata | reverse complement strand
ATGAAGATACCAATAGATATAACTTGGAAGACCTGAATGATCGAGGTATTTAAAATATGTTTAAAATTATTTTTTTTAATGTGTGTATTATACTTGAATAAATAGTTTTGCAGAGTATTTTTACATCATGTTACCCATTACTTTTCCCTTATATTATCCTGTTTTTAAGAATTTTGGAAATCTAACATACTATTAATCTATACTACTTAGATATTAGTATGTTAAATGAACAAAGAAATTACAGAAGAAATTGTACATGAAGAAGCTTTGCTATATA
>NW_017149378.1:0-277 GCF_001652005.2 Ceratina calcarata | reverse complement strand
ACAATCATAGAATTAATACTGAATTTTGTATGTTAGATTGGATTTCATGCAAAATAAAATATCTATATTAATTGTTTTAAATTTGAACATGGAACATTTCCAATCAATTTTTTAAATAGTTTAATTAAGTTGAGTAGATTATATAAAATTAAATAGCCATGGTGTGAACTCAAGTATTAATTAAAATGGTAAATACGGATTTTATTTCTGCGTGTCTAATTGAGGATGTATTGGCTATAAAGTCAATCCCAAAAGTTTATGCACTTTAGAAACGCAT
>NW_017149377.1:0-277 GCF_001652005.2 Ceratina calcarata | reverse complement strand
AACGAATTCAGATTTATTGCAGTATAGAATCTTATTAAAGAATGGAATACAATTATTAAATGATTTACTGAGAGAAATATAGTATTTAAGTTAATTATAAGATTCGCCTTCATTTATATTGGAAATGTCCTCATTTGTGTTCATCTCACAATTTCTACTTACTGGTTAATAAATATAAAATTGTAGAAAAAAGAGGTAGTGACTAGAAATTGCGAACAGATCTTTTAATTGATCATGAATTTTAATTTATTGTTCAGCCGAGGTATCAAACTCATTT
>NW_017149376.1:0-277 GCF_001652005.2 Ceratina calcarata | reverse complement strand
TATTCAGATTTTTCGTTATTAAAATCTGGAAAACGTAATTGATTCGCAGGAATATGTAAAACGCTCATCCCTTTAATGGATATTAATTGATTTCCGTGTCCAGTTCATTTTTCGAATTATAATATTACGTTCGCAATTCGCTTTTAACGATGATGCAATAAAATAAAATCTAATTTGTAAATAATAAAATTTTACACCTGGACGAAATGCGAAATCGAAAATGGCAGGGTTTCATTCGTGGGTTTAAGAAGACGAGGAAAATAATAGAGAGTGGCGG
>NW_017149375.1:0-277 GCF_001652005.2 Ceratina calcarata | reverse complement strand
AGTTTCTCTATAATCACTGAGGTCCATGAATTTTTTATCGAAGATGAGTCACAGCATTCCCATCCATATTTTAATGCTGAAAGGATAGATTCTGAATCCGAAAAAATGATTGCTTCTTTTTCGCTGCCTTCGTTGAACCAATTGATAGCCTCTACTATTGCTTCTGCTTCTACAGAGGCTATCGCTGCTCTTCCATCCGTACTTTTTAGTCTGCTTTCTGCTCTTCTTCTAGAGTTTTCGAGTTGTTTCTTCACTATTCCTAAACCATTTTTAAACA
>NW_017149374.1:0-277 GCF_001652005.2 Ceratina calcarata | reverse complement strand
GTCCGTTAAAGCCCGCAAATGATTGTAAACGATCAACCTCGGGTTGTGAAAGCGAGCCTTCAACGCCTGCCACGTCGTTACATAGTTTGCATTAGTAGTA
Organism: Ceratina calcarata; assembly: GCF_001652005.2. NCBI lineage: Eukaryota > Metazoa > Arthropoda > Insecta > Hymenoptera > Apidae > Ceratina > Ceratina calcarata. The sequence continues at coordinate 177 of NW_017149374.1, read as the reverse complement.
GTCACGTCTTTCACGAGGTCCGCGGCTGTACCTCTCAAACAACTTTTCAAATATTGTAGTTTTGTAGCGTCTGCCAAACGTGGAGCGTTATGCACCAACGTGGTGAAGAGATCACAGAAATTTTCCCAATCCTCATAACGACCCGCAAAGGTCGGTAGATCTAATTTTGGCAATTTG
>NW_017149373.1:0-1885 GCF_001652005.2 Ceratina calcarata | reverse complement strand
ATATAAAACCACGTATGAAAACTGAAGCAAAAAGAACATAACCCAAAATCCATAAAGAAATACGCTTGACAGCTGAACAATATTGAACAAACGTTCAATTAAACAGGTAAAATAATCATATGTTTAGACGTTATTGTTACAGATAGGAAAGCGGGGGAAAAAAGACGGAAAGCAGGGCAAAAATACCAAAACATTGAACACCGACATAACCTCGAAGCGGAGAAGGTAGAAATACAATAAGAGGACGAAACGACAGGAACCTGAATAAACGGACCGAACGAAGGAAAAACTAAACGATAAAACAGGCGGAAAGGAAGGAAAGCTACACCGCCACGAAATAATTTACCACGAATAGAACAGATCTAGGACGAGGAAAACAACGGACCACGGGTAATAATAAGTATGAACAAGATTGAATGAATGAATTGTACGCATAATAAGAGAGAAAGAGGAATAAACCAAAAAAGCAACTAATGTAAAAAGAATGAAATTCAAACTGTACGTATGAACTGTGAATGAGACGAATGATGCAATAAATGTGGATATATATGTGATTTGAAAAGTGTGTTAATGAGAATGCAAGGAATGTAATGAGATATAAAAGAAATCAACCTAAACACAGACCACTCCCCCTCACTGATGGCCCAAACGGATTAAATGATAAAGAGAAATAGCGAATGAATGTAATAAATATAGATAGTATCGAACGTTCGAATGAAAGAAATAAAGCTGAGAATACGGAATGCGATATGAAACAGGAATACATTGTATGTAATTAATTTATCGAGAACACCGTAGCGAATGTGATGAATGCAAAATAAATAAACGAAAAGTGTGACTGTAGCAAACGACAAGTAGAAATAAATACTCTAATCAATAGAATGATATGTATGAAAGATAAAAAGGTATGCANGATATACCAATATAAAAAGTTAACAGTTGATGAATAGTATAGTAAAAAATCCAAAAATAGGACAAAGCCAAAACTAACGAATGTCTAAAAGAAATTCCACAAAATACACTTGAAAATCCGGTATAAAATACAAATATTGTTAGAATAAAACACTGATTAATTGGATTACTACAAGGTCAAAAGAAATCCATTAAAAAGAATTCACATAGAGAGAAATGAACGTTGCGTAACAAACAGGTACTTCACAGAATAACAGAACGAGGACAGATTGCAGGATAAAAAGAAAGGACTACATAGAAGAAGAGACGATAAAATAATTTCGAACGAATAACCTATAAAACCGACAGATAGATATATTAATGACATAAATACTAACAATTAAAGAGACAGTATAGCGAAAGATTCAGAAACAGGATAGAATCAAGATTAATGAATGTTTGAAAAATCCTCAAAAACACATTCTAAACATAATTGTAGACCCGATACAGAGTACATACATCATCAGAATAAAATACTGATTAAATAAATTGAAAAGAAAGAGCAAAACCGAAATCTGAACTGACGAACCCTCCCCTCTTTTACCCAATGTCGATAATACCAAGCAATATATAAGATACTGAAAGACCAGCCATACAATGATAATCATACACGGTCGATAAGCATAGAAGAAAACGATTTTAAAAAAGCATTGAAACCACAATAATCATACAAAAGATCACTTAAGAAATCGGGCAATCATAGAAAATTAAAAACAATCAACCGAGCCACGTGGCCATCAGAATAAAACAAGATGAATTAGACCAAACATTATTTATTCATTGACTCTACCCATAATATAAGAAAACACATTAAATGAAACGTTTGACTGTACAACAAACAATATCAACAAATTGACTGAAAAACTGTCATGAAATATTACTACACATACGAATAATATGCTATATACAGTTATAAAACATATATTCGTAAATA
>NW_017149372.1:0-277 GCF_001652005.2 Ceratina calcarata | reverse complement strand
GGAACAACCCAGCAAAAGTGAGTACCCATCCGTGGGAAGAAGCCAAAAACGTTTTTGACAGAGTACATATAGATTTTGCAGGGCCGTTCCTAGGTAAAACCTTTTTGATTCTAATCGATGCATACTCGAAATTTCCTATTGTCAAAATAGTTAATACAATGTCTTCAGAAAATACAATTTCAATTTGTAAAGAAATATTTAGTGAATACGGAATGCCGAAAGTCATTGTTACAGATAACGGAAGAACGTTTACATCGAGAGAATTCAAGAATTTCAT
>NW_017149371.1:0-277 GCF_001652005.2 Ceratina calcarata | reverse complement strand
TTTATTTATATTTATATATATATATATATATATATATTTCATTTCTCTAATTTTTTTCGTTCATTTATCCGTTTACTTGTTTAAATCTTAGGCATTTACATTACATATGTACGAAAATTACTACCCTTATGTTCCGGGTAGTTATCAATTTCGTTTTTGTTTTCCATTACTCGATTTATACAGATGGAAAATTGTAAAATCTGGCAAAAATGTAGTACTTCAACTCTTTTGATACTTTTACCAATGACCTAAAAAATTCGTTAAAATCCTATACGTA
>NW_017149370.1:0-277 GCF_001652005.2 Ceratina calcarata | reverse complement strand
GTGAGGAGCATTTTAGAGCAACGCATCATCGCACTCGTGAAGGACGGTACGTCGTGAGGTTGCCCTTTATAAATAATCCTCCCATCGAAATCGGAGAGTCCCGCCAGTTGGCTTTTCACAGTTATCTTCGGTCCGAAACCCGTCTGAATCGGGAACCTGCTAAAGCCGCGGAATATAATTCATTCCTACAGGAGTACGCCGATTTGCCTCTCATGCGACAAATCGATGAGACAACTACGCCGACCACGGTCGATCAACCGGTGTTTATTCCTCATCA
>NW_017149369.1:0-277 GCF_001652005.2 Ceratina calcarata | reverse complement strand
GTTCTTAATTAAATCGAATGACTTACATCGTATTTTCTATTTTCACTCAAAAGTAAGATTGCATGAAGAACAACAGAATCGATAATTTTATATTTTCTTAAGGTTGACTGAGTCACTCAATAAAAACAATGATAAAGGATTGAAATTTTAACAGTTATTAGATGTTACATGAATAAAACACTGTGCAAAATTGTAATAATTTTGCAATGCTATTAAGAAGGTTACTCATATTTTAAACTCCTTTGTTACCAATATTTTTATCTCAACAATGTGAAAA
>NW_017149368.1:0-277 GCF_001652005.2 Ceratina calcarata | reverse complement strand
TTTTATAATTTACATAGTTTCGTAGCTTTCTGAATACTTGTCTTTATTGTGTCGGCGCCTCGGTGGAGGGCGTGTTCTTTGTAGTTTTTGATCATCGTGTCGTTTACTTTTGTATCTCTAAATGTCGTCTACATTACTCGTTATCGTGTGTTGGTTCGCTGGTCGTTACATTGTTTGTTTCTTATTCTGGTTCAGCGGCTTTTTACATTTTCTTCTTACAATATTTGTAGTGTGTCGATTATTAATGTACGTACAATTTCGTTACAGTCTTGGTTCT
>NW_017149367.1:0-277 GCF_001652005.2 Ceratina calcarata | reverse complement strand
TACCTACCGGGACAGAATCGCTTCCAGCCGGTGGGAAAACTTTTAGGTTTACGAGAAAATGTACGAAGCCAGAACTTTTCATACAAGTGTCTCATCATCTGTCCTACGGTCACAGCGCGTTTCGTTTGTTCCCATTGCGTACAAGTTCTCGAGCGTAAAATTTGATTTTCCCGTAACCCGTTTCTAGCCGGCAGAGCTTACGACCGACAACAACGATTCGTTTAATCGATTCGCTTAACGGAATCAGAACAAGAATCCGAGTAAACTTGGTACATTC
>NW_017149365.1:0-277 GCF_001652005.2 Ceratina calcarata | reverse complement strand
TCTTTTTAATACACTCTGAAAACGTTACAATCTAATAATTGTTCATTGATATATAGCTTTTTTCATACATGCTTCATATATCTAAACCACTAACAAAAAATCAATGATACTTCCCATTAAAAAAAATATCAACTTATTAAGTGGTTCTACAGTTTTTCAAAATTTCTAAGTATTAATGAAAAGTTTGTGAGAGTATTGTCCCCTCAGCTGAAGCGATTGGAAGTGAATTTTGTTCAATCACCATTTGTTCTACACTTGCGTTTGTGCTGTTAACAAT
>NW_017149364.1:0-277 GCF_001652005.2 Ceratina calcarata | reverse complement strand
TACGTCCAGGACATCAGGTTGATTCTTCCTTTGCAATGTATGGAGAAAGACTTATATAATTCTGTTCTTAAGGGGCTAGGGTAGTCACGTGACTTTTCTAATATTCGTCGGTAAAATGTTGACGTTTTCTCCTGTGACCCTTTCCGACGACCAGGTAAAAATAGTGCAAAATATGGACTTACGTTATGGACGACTACACTTTTTATCCTTATGTGACAAGATTTTTGGATCATCAAGTACCTCTTTGGGAAGATATCCCCTCAAAATAATTATAGTA
>NW_017149363.1:0-277 GCF_001652005.2 Ceratina calcarata | reverse complement strand
TACCTGCACGGGATTACTACCGGCAATTTTCACAAAACTCTACCGGCTTTGTTCGGTGAAGGCGCTTTAGGGCTCTCACCTAGCACCCTCATCGACTGAAGGCAGAATTGCCTGGATAAACATCACGCGTGGGCGAAACGGAACCTTAGCGATACGCGGTCAGCCTATCTCTCGGCGGATGACATCTACAGCAAAGTCCGGCAGGACGATCGTCTTGTCGACTGGTCATCATCGGGGTTATGGTACATGGCCGTAAAGAGCTGCTTGCTGTTAAAGG
>NW_017149362.1:0-3710 GCF_001652005.2 Ceratina calcarata | reverse complement strand
TAGATAGATGGTACAGAGAGTTTTACAACACTGAGAGACATATCTCTTGCTTTACCCAGTACAATATGGCAGTCCAGCCCTCCATAGTGATGCACTGGAAGACAGTGAGCATGGCGAATCCGATGTTATCGAAGCTGGTGATGCCGAAGTTTGGTCCCTCCCAGTGATCCATGCACGTCGAGACGTTCGCGTCGCACACGTGGGCCCCGAACGGCGCCTCCGATTTGTTGTCCGTGTTACACGGGCTCGCCTGTTCGCCCTCCTTCACGATTACACCTAAAACGATATCCGTATCAGATCTGCCTAGCCTCCGGCACAGTTCGCGGGTCGATGTTCCCGTTTGCCGAATGACCGGTCAGACATCGAGTTTTACCAAAACGGGGCTACATTTCTTTCGCACGACATCGATTATTACCTTAATCCATTTTTCTAATTAAGAATCTTAATTATTTTACGAATTGAACACGAATATGAAGGGTGGATCCGTGATCCATTGAACAGGAACGGAGGAAGGAGTAGGTTGAGAAGGAGTCGTTTGGACGCTACTCACTGATATCCCTGATGCTGTAACACGTTTTATGCAGAGTTCCCGAATAAAATTCGAGACCGATGATGGCGAATATCACGATGGCGAAAAGTACCAGCAGGCCGATCTGCAGAAGCGGGGCCATCGCCTTGATGATAGACTTGAGCACCACCTGGAGACCTATTGCGGATAGAAAAAGTTCGACAGGAGTAATTAGGCCCAATCACCGTGCCCTCCAAGCGATTCACGTGTCTCTTAACTCGACTCGTTTCAACTCAACTTTCATTTCTTCTTTTCACTTTATTTTTACTCTCCTCGCTGCTCGGGGAAGCGTGCGTGCTATATATAGTATGCATACTCTTCACCGCTAATTTTCAAATCGCATCGCATTCGAAGATGCGTTTCCTGGTTGAACGTTGCACACAGTCAGATTGAAAAGAATCGGGATACTTCGTTCTCGTTACAATGGACACAGCATACAACTCTCAAAAGATATACATATATAATATAGATCTATTTGGGTGGTGCTACGTAAACAAAATAATCGTTCTAGCGTTGCAAGGCATCTACGTGTAGATAATATATAGATATAGAAATATAATATAGTATATACTTGCAATAATATAATTAATTACTACACTGAGATCTACGAGCATAATATGTATGTACGTCCGAGTAAACGTTAGTCGCTCTGTTCGCTCGTAATCGGATCTACGTAGCAGCTAAATCGATGAACCTCGACGAAAAACGGATATATCCGGTCGAACCGAGCACGAAGTATCCGAGCACGAATCGCGGGGTGGCGATTGCGCGCGTTCCTCGAGCAACGAGCCCTGATTCCTCGTCCTGCTCTAATTTCAACCGACAAAAATTAGCCCGCTCCGTGCGGGGTATAATCGTGACTCGACAGCGAATTTGGCCAAGACCCGAAATTTCTAAATCAACTTCTACTTGTTACGAACAGTTTCCTCTATGCCAAAAACGAGACCAGGCGAAATTTCGTTTGAACTCGGCTGAACTTTCTCTCTTTTTATCGTTTCTCGTTGTCATTATTGTTGTGTTTTTTTTTNTCCGTGCGGGGTATAATCGTGACTCGACAGCGAATTTGGCCAAGACCCGAAATTTCTAAATCAACTTCTACTTGTTACGAACAGTTTCCTCTATGCCAAAAACGAGACCAGGCGAAATTTCGTTTGAACTCGGCTGAACTTTCTCTCTTTTTATCGTTTCTCGTTGTCATTATTGTTGTGTTTTTTTTTTGCGATCGGTGTGCCGAATTGTATTGAAACGCTACTCACTCGGTATGCCGGAGACAAGTTTGAGCGGTCGCAACACGCGTATCGCACGCAACGTGCGCAGATCCATATCCAGTTCTATGCCCTGCGAGAACGCCGTGATGAACCTGCCCCAAAACACACACACCCCGCCACGCTTTACTACTTACTACTCTATTACACTAATACTTCACGCTACTTAAATACTTAAGCTACACAACTAGGTGGTTTAACTATGTATATGCGTTTCTATGGCCTATGTAAACCCGTTTGCCTTGGGAGAAATGGGAGAGAGAACCGTCTAATTGGGCTCGAATCTGGGACCGATATATCTTCGCTTCTTCTTCTTCATCTTTCATCTCATCGAAATCAATTTTGTTTCGACTTGGTACACGTTTCGTTAGGCATTGGTTCTTTTTCTAAATTGATATCGAAAGGGGGATGAAACTACGCGCCGCCTATGCGTGCCAAAAGTGACTACTTAAAGAAACGTATTTTTCGAAAAGAAGTTCAATTAGAAATGTTTTAATCTGGAATTAGTTTCGTTACATCACTTTTGGAATACACGTACGACATCAGATGCGATTTTGAAGGAGACTATTCTTTTAAGAGTAACTATGAGATCTCTAAACAGGGTTCGAGTAATGATTATCTCTCTATGAACGTTTGTCAACTTATCTTGAAACGATGAAGCGATCGTTCTACCAGTTACGGGTTAAGCGCACGATCGCGGAAGGCTTCGAAGAAACTCGTCGATCATCGATGGGATGGGGGGATGGAATCGAGCAACTAATTAAATGTTTAAACTGACGAGCTTCTTTCAAAGGGGGATTTCCGCCGTTGGACAGAGGAGGGAAGTTCTTATTGAATTACTCACGCGAGATTCTAATTCTAGATGCTGTTGAATATAATCCTGCCGGCTATAACTCTATAACTCTAGTTTCACGAAGGTGATAAAACGTAACATCCACCGGGGTCGTTCAACTTCCTCTCTAGCCGGAAAACTTACCCTTACTGTCGTTCGTTCGGCTATAAATACGTTGGTTCGTTCCACTGGAAACATCATTTTTACATAGTGCGAACGACCTCGACGGATAAATCTAGGAATGATTACGGATTACCGTAGCCCTAAAGATACTTCGCTATCGGGGAAATCGTAACTAAAACTTGGAGAACGGGAAAAGTTCTCGAAGCCAGAGGATTTTTACCGAGAACTCTTGTTCGCGTGGAAGAAAAATTGATTTCATTTCGGCGAATGATACTTTCTCGGAATAGGCGAGACTTTGTTACCGCGCGTCCACGTAGAGAAATGACGCTTTTCCCTTTCGATGATCCTTCGAAGGGAAGAGAGAAATTATCGGGTTATCGAAGGAAGACGTACAAGAGTGGAGGATATCTCGGTCGAAGAGTCTAAAGAACTCAGCGGGACTATACGAACTCGGTCTCTCGAGGGTGTCTAAAAGGTACACACGACTCTCTAGCAATAAAAACACGAGCTTGCTCGAATACTTGTTACTGCTCTAGGACACGTACCTATTTACCAACGTATAGTATCGTCGGGTCTATCGGTCGGTGATCGTGGCTAATGACAGTTCTGCTAAATATATAGATATACCTGCAGGCCAGTAACTCTTGCGTCAATCGTGTAAATGTGTCTTTCTGCTGCGACATCGTTTATATTACTTGTACCGCGAATTTCGTCCAGAGTCGCGTCTATGCTATCCCGAGTCAAATTCTTTGGAACTTCTTCAATTCTTTATTGCACAAACTAACATGAATTTCGTGATGTAAGAAAGTTCTTCGACGTTCGTGCACTCGTTACAACGAATTCTTAGGTATCACAGACGGAGAACGAAAAATTTAATACGAGCTCGGTAGTTACTTGGTCGTTTGAAATTTTGTTTTTTTTT
>NW_017149361.1:0-277 GCF_001652005.2 Ceratina calcarata | reverse complement strand
CAATAAGTAGACTATGGATTTACTGCAGATTTCATTTTCTAAATCGCCATTACGAAGATACTTCCTCACCTCAAAATCTACAGTTTAAGTAGTATGAAAATAGTCAGTGAATCATTATTATTATTATTATTATTATATAAAGACTAAACTACCAATCTTCTGCATATCAGACTTCATTTTCTAAATCGAACAAACGTGTTTCCTTGCATCAAAATCTGCAGTCTAATAATTAACATACATAGAAACATTATTAAGGTTATTAAAAGCAGTATTGGTT
>NW_017149360.1:0-277 GCF_001652005.2 Ceratina calcarata | reverse complement strand
GACACAACACCGCTTCCTTGTGTTGCCCACTCTACCACACGCCATGGTCGTCGGGACCGACCTCTTAGACAAGGTGGGTTTCCACGCCACCGTCAACGGACAGACGGTGTGGCCGCCAATCGCAGGTGCCGACACGACTCCGGTACGTCAAGGCGGCCGAAAGCGAAGCCATCTCGAGACAAGCGAAGGCCTACGCCCGAAATCCGGGGCCGAAGAGGCCAGGCTCACCACGTTCCTAGAGCAGGAGCTACGGAAGTTCGACGGGGTAAAAGGGGTG
>NW_017149359.1:0-277 GCF_001652005.2 Ceratina calcarata | reverse complement strand
GCGTCCAGCTGCTTTACCTTTTCTAACTGTTTCCACGTTTCCTCATGGCCAACGTTTTTTATGGCACTCGATGGCCGCGTGGCTTCGGGCCTCCAACCATTTGGACACCACCCTTGCAAAGCCTCTTAATGCCCATGCAAGCTGGGTCTCTATCGTAAAGCCATTTAAAAAGCGAGGAATCCCAGGTTAACTATCCTTGATAACTCTTAAAAATAAGCTGTCGCTAACATATAAAAACCAAATTGCATTCATTTGTCCACCATTTGTCCAGATTTTT
>NW_017149358.1:0-277 GCF_001652005.2 Ceratina calcarata | reverse complement strand
AACTAACATCGTTAAAGATAGGGAACTAGCAGCAGGTAGACTCACGGAAAACGCCGCGAACTCTGTACAAGGCACACGTGCAATCGGTAGTGCGGAAGAAAATAAAGTTTTTATTCATTGTCTACGTGAATTCCGAGTGGCAATCATTCACCCCTGATCATCCGCGACACGTTAAGAGTGAGATCGAAACAGATACAGCGCGCGATCTCATTGGATCGCTTCAAGGACATCTTTTTAAAAAAGACTTCTTACACATTGTAAAGTAGTCTAAAAAAAG
>NW_017149357.1:0-277 GCF_001652005.2 Ceratina calcarata | reverse complement strand
AATTGCGAAAACTCGTTAACTCGTTTACTCGTTACATACGTATCCTCGTTTTTTTTGTCGCGGACAGATGACCTCGCCGATAGCCTGCCTCATGTCACAGTCGCGAATAGACGTGGCAACACGCGAACCTCTCTCCAGCAGATAAATTGCTCGAGGAACATTTTGCAAAATGCACGCGTTTGAATAATCAATTAATGATTCCGATGACATTTACTGTCGATTCGATTAAAATTCTGGATTTGCAATGGTTCAGGAATCAGACATCCGGAAGAGCTGT
>NW_017149356.1:0-277 GCF_001652005.2 Ceratina calcarata | reverse complement strand
AATTTACTGATTATAATCGATCATTATAATGAATATTCCATAGCATAAGCTTTATTAAATAAGAATACAAGTTTGCGGTGACACTAAGCAAGACTACTGCTTTAACCTAGGTCAGATGTCATCTGTCGATGATGGAAAACGAGCTAAGATAGCATAGGTTTTATGGTTTTCGTTGTTGGGATTAGGATTTGTAAGGTAGGACTATCAGGGTTAGTATTTGAGGATGATGTAGCAAGGTCAGGGTTCAGAAATGATACAGCGAAGATAGGACGAAGTT
>NW_017149354.1:0-277 GCF_001652005.2 Ceratina calcarata | reverse complement strand
AATGTTGTAAATATGACAAGGAATCGAAGGTCGGGTTTCTTTCAGGGATGCTAAAGACATTTTCAATAATGAATTTGGCCATCGAGTGGGGAAAATTCTCCCGAAGGAAAGTTGTAAGAGACGGTTCAGTAGGTATCGAATCGTGCACCTCAACTCAATGACGGATCCCGAAGAATCCAACAGAGTATTACGAAAGAATCCGAGTTATCGCCTAACGCGAATATGGTTATCCGCCGATTCCGATAAAAAGAGCGTCATCCCGATCAAGTCGCGCCCT
>NW_017149353.1:0-277 GCF_001652005.2 Ceratina calcarata | reverse complement strand
TGTGCCAAACAATTTAATATTCTTTGAGGTGTTAGAAGACTTAGTTTAATATAACAAAAAATGTAAGAAAGTTGTTCTTCGTCGAAATCTTGAATAAAATAGTAAATGGGATTTTCAATTTCCTTAGTCTCTAAAAATTTGAAACATGTTAGATTTAAATAAGTATGATAAATATGCAAAGTTTTAATATTGCTATGAGCTACGAATGACAAAAAATTAAAATAATCGTACGTTTTTTCTGCGGTCTACAACTGAGATAAATTGGAGAATTTTTACG
>NW_017149350.1:0-277 GCF_001652005.2 Ceratina calcarata | reverse complement strand
GTTTTACACATGTTTTTACAGGTATTTGTATAAACTTATTGTCCTTTCAAGTGCATTTAAATGTTGAACAGAACCGTATGCTTAAAAATTTATGTTCCTCGTATTTTCTCAAAAAGCATTAGGTTTCTATAATAATGTAACAAGGATAATCATTATTTATAATTATTTACTATGTACATTCATAAAAGCTTGACGTTAATAAAATGTGTTAAGTATCTTTATATTTAATGTGAACAGTTTATTTTTTCCCTTATACACCACGTACGTGCATTTTATC
>NW_017149349.1:0-277 GCF_001652005.2 Ceratina calcarata | reverse complement strand
GAGATTCCAGGAGCCGAGTTCTTTTTCAGCATTTGTTTTACAGCGCATTCGACCTCCTTGTCTGTGACGTTCAAATCGTTACACCATGTGAAATTACCAATTTTTACCTTCTCATCGACAGGTGATGGGAAGAGATCGTCTAGGATCCGCCTTAATACATCCGGCTCGACATACTCGGTGAGTGGAATACGAGTGAAATTGTCCTTTTTCGTTGCCCATCTATAGGGTCGTCCCCAGGGATCGTTGTCGATCGTAGACATGACGGATTGCCACTGCG
>NW_017149348.1:0-277 GCF_001652005.2 Ceratina calcarata | reverse complement strand
GCGAGAAAACGACCCGAAAACCGGGAGAACACCCAAAACTAGAACGCCCGACAAAGGTGAACGCCCGACAAAACAGACCAAAAGCCCACGGGGAAGGAAGAGAAAGCAAGGCCACCACCCCCCGAAAAGAGGAACCGAGAAACAACGTCAAACACCCGAAACACGACAACAACGCGACACACAACGAAAACAGACACACAGGCACCAAGCACAAGGAGACGCCTGAACTACGGAAACCTAGACGACAGAAACCAACGGCCGTAGAACGAACAGAACA
>NW_017149347.1:0-277 GCF_001652005.2 Ceratina calcarata | reverse complement strand
GTCTATGTAGACCAATGCTTCCGTGTCTTGAAGACCGTCCAGAGCTCGTTCTACGAATCTCTGAAACGTTGGTGGTGCATTCCTCAATCCGAAAGGCATTCTGACAAATTCATAATGCCCGTGCGGCGTGGTAAAAACTGTCTTCGGTCTGTCCTCTGGTTTTACTTCAATCTGGTGGAATCCGTTTGCCATGTCAAATACTGAAAACTACTTTGATCCTCCCAATTTGTTCAATATTTCGGTGATTTGAGGTAATGGGTATATGTCGTTGATTGTC
>NW_017149346.1:0-277 GCF_001652005.2 Ceratina calcarata | reverse complement strand
TTTTAATATGAAGCGTGATTGGTTAGAAATCCAAAATGGCCAACGAGTGGAAGCGACCTTAACATCCAATGATACAATACGAAAATTGTGATGGAAGTAAAAAACCAAACCAAAAATCAGTAGTAGTGAAAGGTTTAAGAAAGGAAGAAATGAGAAATTATTGAATCATTGGAATAAATAAACAATTCTTAAACTGTAAGCACTAATAAAACTTTTAATAATCAGTGGGACATGACTCTTGCATATTAACACTGAATTTTGTCCCACTAGTAAAGAG
>NW_017149345.1:0-277 GCF_001652005.2 Ceratina calcarata | reverse complement strand
GATCGCCTAAGCTAACCAGTGAGCTTTACTCTGATCTCTCACCCGGGAGGATTCATACAATCTTTAAAGGGCTCCGTAACAATAAGGCTCCGGACAGGGATAGACTCTCGGCCTTCATGCTTAAGAACGCGTCCAAGAAATTAACATGCCAAATCTAGTACATATTTAAGGCTTGCCTTGCCTTTTCATATTTTCCTATGGAATGGAAAATTGCCAAGGTCACACCCATACCCAAACCTAGGAAGCCGAAGGATCTCGCTTCGAGCTATAGGCCAAT
>NW_017149344.1:0-277 GCF_001652005.2 Ceratina calcarata | reverse complement strand
TGCTTCGATACCGAAAATCTCTCGCTTATCTATTATATAATTGTATAATAATCCTATTGTCCGATCGATTCCGATCGCGATAGATTCAAACAGCTGTGTTCTAAATTTAGCCTTGCCGGCTGTTGTACCGCTATTTCTTATACACGAACTCTTGCGAGTCTACCGTACGGCTGACGGATTAAGGGATTAGCGAATTGTCTTCAAATTCCCAGCAATTGACGATACCGTCAATCTTCCAGGAAGAAATGCAATATTTCGACGAAACGCATGTAAGCCA
>NW_017149343.1:0-277 GCF_001652005.2 Ceratina calcarata | reverse complement strand
ACTATGTACATTTGTGGTGTTAAATATTGCGGTTGTACATAACAGCGACGGGATGCGACGTGAGTACTTCCCATGAGTTCATTGCTCGCGAAACCTGGCAGCTGCAAATGTGTTCGTGTAGAGTTAATTGTTTCTCTTGGCAAGTTCCTGCCTTAACCTCTCTCTCTCTCTCTCTCTTTATGTCTCTGTTTAACCTCTTCGTAAAATCCAGTCTTTCTATAAGAGAAAAATTATTTTAAATAATTTTATTTTTAATTTTTGTTATCTACTATGTATT
>NW_017149342.1:0-277 GCF_001652005.2 Ceratina calcarata | reverse complement strand
AACAAGAACTCTAAACTGTACAAAACTAACTAGCCATGGTGGCAAATTGAAGACTTTAAGAAATCAGCATCTATAGCCGCCGGTATTCAGAATCGTTTCTCATTTTTAAGACATCATCTTGAGCATTTACTCAAATCGCCGGTGCGGACAGACTTGACTTGACAGACTCATTCGAGCAAACGAGCACCAACTCAAAGCTGCAAATTCACACAGCGGAGTGCGGAGCAGTGTGGCCAGGTTGAGGACGGGAGCCACCGAGAATCTGCCCCTCCACTTA
>NW_017149341.1:0-277 GCF_001652005.2 Ceratina calcarata | reverse complement strand
GTGAAACCATCCTATTCCGTAAACCTACCTGCTTCATATCCAAGAAAAGGAAAGAGGGTTACAATAACTTTCAGATCTCCATCACATCTCCACTCGCTCACACACCTGACACCGTTCCTCACAAAAACATAGTCAAATATCTGGGCGTCCACATCGACTACCTAGTTCGCTGTAACGTTCAAATCGACATGGCCTTCGCGAAAGCCCGTTCAGCATTTTTCGCTAACAGTAGAATTTTCTACAACAGCCAACTTACCAGCAAAACAAAAATCATTCT
>NW_017149340.1:5385-6748 GCF_001652005.2 Ceratina calcarata | reverse complement strand
GCCCATGCCTTTCGGTAATCAAAAATTTAAATATACATATGTATATAACAAGAGGCAGTTCCTAGGCTTGCACTTACCAGATGCCAAGATCAAATTGTCTTTTGTCGTACACACTCTGCTGAGCGCATGCTGACCGAGTCCATGGCATAAAATCGTAAAAAGGAAAGCTCTGATTCTCTTCGATTACTGTTAAAAAGACGTCGACGGTAAAGAACACTACCTTCCGAAAATTCTCCGCAGGGAAGAATTACCTTCTATGTTTCTACTACTGCCGGACATGATGCACTCTCCCGAGTCGTATTCGCGTAATTATTAATGTAATTTCTTCTCTTGTTATCCACTCGAGTCTTCTGCACATGAAGAATTTTTATGGATGCTAAATATACGAAGGTTGGGTTTAGTTGAAAAATACAAACACATTTCCTGTAACGAACTTGTCCACCGAATGGGGACAGATTTTCTGGAAAAAAATGTTCGAGCGAGCGATCATTTGGCTTTGCCTTGCGTCACTAAACAGGACGGTGCGTGCCCTAACGAACACAGAATACCATAATATGTTCGTTATTTAGGCGTAAGTGAGTTATAATCCGAGAGCAGCAGTGGAATTGTTTCGCGAACGGTATTCCGATCGGAACTAAGAATTAAAATAAAAACGTGTATGCAAATTTTAGATTGCAAAGTGTAATGTGACAGTGGATTTGTAAAATGAAAAGTGGCAGTGAATTTGGGAAGTGTAAAAGTGACAATTTTTGTTTTGTGAAAATTTACCAGTGGGAAAGTGACAATGATCGTAATGATAAAGAAAAAATCGTCGGGTGCAGGTCATTGACTTTCTCCAAGCATCAGCTGCTGCGAGCCATGTGTCCTATCTTCGAGTGCCGAAGGTCGACCCATTGACCCATTGACGTTCTTCTACGAGCAGGTGCACTGACCAACGAAGAAGTAAGTTCAACTCTGATTTTTTTCGCATTTTTCATAATTTTACGTACTCTGTAATTTGTAAATTTCTTAGTTATTTCATTCAGTATGTTACATTCGTTCAGTGAACGTAATTAACGACTAATCTCTTTCTTTTCTTTCACATTTAATCAATTTGTTAATTCATTTTTGCATGTAACATTTCTTTCATCTTGTGCTCCCGTCACGAGCGCGACGTACGGGCGCGACAACGCACGAGGCGGTTACCTCGCTCCTGCCCGCCTTGTATACTCGCGCTCTGATTCGTCGAGAGTTTTTGTTAATAACTCGACTACCACGCCTCGGACAACTTTTTTGCAAAGGAAAAAGTTGTTTAAAATCACCATGGCTCCACCCCATTTCAAGGCCTAACACTAGTTCTGGGACACCCTGTATATATATATAT
>NW_017149340.1:2549-3078 GCF_001652005.2 Ceratina calcarata | reverse complement strand
TCCGTATACTTTCCCCCAAACATAGCAATTTCTGTTGCAGAGACATGTACAGAGATCTTTGCCAAAGTAAACCCGGACTATGCGATGCGATGAAGCCTACCAAGGATATGGAGCTGCTAAGATACCCCCGGAAAGTGAATTTTGTCCCATGTATCAAACTAGAATGATAATATTTAGGACTTTTCGAAAATAGTACTGCTAGCAAAACATAGTGTAAAAGTTCGGTAACAATTTCGATATCGTGAATATTTAAGGTATAAGCGGCGACAAGTTCAGGTTCGACAAAAACGGACACGGGCCGGCTCGTTATAATATCATACGCTTCAAGTAAGTTGAGCAAGGCAGATACATGCGGATCCCAATACGCAAATATCACGTGGGTGAATTACGACTGAATATGTCCGGTAAGCCGTAATTTGATCGTATTTCATGAAATGCTGCATATGAAAAAATTAATTTCGCCTCAAAACTTTGCTAAGTTAATAATTAAACCAAGCAACTTCTCTGTGTTAAGGGCATTTAATAGATT
>NW_017149340.1:0-1045 GCF_001652005.2 Ceratina calcarata | reverse complement strand
TTATACATTATTCTTTCACAATGCAGTCATTTTGACTGCTTTTGGACAATATAGGTATATACTAAGTTTCAGTCTTTCTAATGTTAATTACATGTTATACACTGACGAGGCATCATTTACAAATGTCGAACAAATAAATAAGCATAATAAGCATTATTGGTCGGTGGAAAATCCAAATTGGTTGAGGCAAGTTCCGAATCAACGCACATGGAGTGTGAACGTGTTGTGCGGTATCTTCAACCATCAAATTATTGGCCCATTCTTTATCGGAGGGACATTAAATGGACAAAAATATTCAGATTTTTTAACCAATGAATTACCCACATTGTTAGAAGATGTTCCATTACAATATCGATCAGCTGCGGTTCCAGCATGACGGCTGCCCAGCTCACAATGCTCTTATCGCGCGCAATGCATTAAACAGAATATTTCCCGAACGTTGGGTAGGACGAGGTGCAAGGATTTGTTGACCAGCTCGATCACCGGATCTTAAGCCGCTTGATTTCTTCCTGTGGGAACGCTTAAAAGATAAAGTTTATAATGATCCTCCCACAACACCAGAAAATATGCTAGAAAAAATTTTACATGAATGTAGATTAATTAGCATAGAAGTGCTTAATGATGTAAAAAAATCATTCACTTGCCGTCTCCAAAAGTGTATTGAAGTTAATAGTGCCCATTATGAAAATCTCTTGAAATAAATATTTTTCACTGAATAATACAAATCTCGTCTTTATCTTCTCCCTATAAGCATAATTTTCTCGTTAAACGTCACGTGAAGGTCAACATATTGCACCTAGATGGATTCGTTTTTTTATAAGCTATAAGACTGTTATAGCGAAAATATGCAGTTCCATTTAAAAAAAATACGATGACCTTGATATCTCGAAAAAAATGACCTCGAGAAAAAATTCGGCCCATCACCGTATTGGTGCCTTTCAACAGAATATTCTCTCCCATTGACATTTTTTCTATCACAAAAAATAAGCAATATATTTAAGGTGTTCAAGTTAAGTGGAATACCCTCTATGTTATACATTGTTTA
>NW_017149339.1:0-277 GCF_001652005.2 Ceratina calcarata | reverse complement strand
TCTTATGTAATTGAGCTTCAGCGACTTAACAGAATTACTAGATTAATATTGAATATATATACATTCGCGTTTCTTTTCACTATTCTCAACGGCTTATTGATCCATGCATAAGATAAAACAGCAAAAACACTGCTAATAATTTTATAGAAAAGATTGATATTTTCGAAGGGCAGAAAATAGCAAATATAATTAATGGAATTGTTTATTCTGTGTCAGGTTTCTATCGTGTGAATTATGATGTGGAAAATTGGGAACTGTTGATGAAAGAGCTGAAGAA
>NW_017149338.1:0-277 GCF_001652005.2 Ceratina calcarata | reverse complement strand
GAACGGTTATAATAAGTTAACATTTATAAATAATAGTAGCTATTTAACAATAACTTCTTATGAAATTGTTATAGGTCGATTTGTTCTTGTTTCGAGGTAGTGAGGAGTTAATTATTTATTTAGGAATTTTCAATTGATCGTACCATATATGAATATTTTTAAATATCAATTATGAATTATTTATAATATTAGCTAAATTATATACAAATTATTTATTAATAATACTTTTCACATTTAAGTATAGAATTTCGATTCTTCTCATCACTGATTCTTTTTT
>NW_017149337.1:0-277 GCF_001652005.2 Ceratina calcarata | reverse complement strand
GACAGTGAGTCGACGGTAAAAACTATGGAAAGATCCAGTTTTAAGTCAGCAATTGTATTAGAATGTTGTGATACTTTGAATAAACTAGCTTTGGTTAATAGGAAGGTGATTTTGAGTTGGTGTCCTGGACACAGGGGAGTTGCTGGAAACGAGGAAGCTGACAGGCTGGCGAAATTAGTGGTGAAGGAAGGAAGACCGGGAGTGGAGCCGTGGTTACCAGTGTCGTATGCGGGATTCAAATCGGAATTAAAGAGATTCTCGCTCTCTCGATTGATTA
>NW_017149336.1:0-277 GCF_001652005.2 Ceratina calcarata | reverse complement strand
GTCACTAAAGTGTTGAATCATAAGATTGTAATAAAAGTGCAACCCTAAACTTCAGACAGTCAGTCAGCAATCGTTTGAGCTATTGTGCGTGTCTACTCTGTATCTCGCAAATAAATCGATTGTTCGTAGTGGTGATTCCACGTGTTAACAATTATTTTAAAAAAATACACGCCTTACGTGACAAAATTTCACTTGCATTGGAATGTGAAGATAAAATTTTAGGAATGTTTATAAGTGGTCCTGGTGACACTGGAAAAAGTTTTATTATTGAAAATTT
>NW_017149335.1:0-277 GCF_001652005.2 Ceratina calcarata | reverse complement strand
ATTTTCGTTTTTGCCGCATATGGTTTTGAGAGCGTCGGTGACCTCCTGTTGAGATGCTGAGCAGTCTAAGCTGGTTAACAGTATTTCTTTGTATTTAATTGGACAGGAGACAATATCATTAGGATTAAATAAACCTCGGATTTTTTGAGCGAGGTTTGCTGCAGCTCCGCCTTCATTCTTTTTTGGAATCTCTAGAATGAGTCCACCGCTTAGAGATGCGCATGGTTTTATGTGATCTATTCCTAGTTCATGTAAATTGATATTTTCTCTAGCTTTA
>NW_017149334.1:0-277 GCF_001652005.2 Ceratina calcarata | reverse complement strand
GCTTTAAGTATGTATTTCTCTTGCTTATAAGATTATCAATGGTCAGATTAATTGATAATGTCAAAATTAATATTCTGCTTGTAATCTTAAGAAAATCCGAATTATTTTTGATTGAACGTCATTCTATGATTATCACAATGCGATAAATCAAATGGTCATTCATACCAATTTTGCTACACTATAGTGGACATTTCCTCTAGATCTATGTCGAACACAAATACATAAATGAATTATTTTCGACCATACATTTGACCTACAATAATCAGTTATTATTTTC
>NW_017149333.1:0-277 GCF_001652005.2 Ceratina calcarata | reverse complement strand
GTCTTTTGTTGCTACTTTGGGTGACAAAGATGTCATCGTAATTTTAATCAATTTATTTTCTGCCTTCTGCACTATCGCTTTTTGTTCAACACTCAATTTCGATTTAACATGTTCCATAGATTCTAGTAAGAAAATCATGTCAGTATTGGAGTTAATAGAACATTTCGTAAGTTTCTTCAAACTTGCATATGAACAGTTTCTAAGATATAGCTCCAGTATTTTTTGAACAATTCTATCTTGTTTCAAATATTGTAATGATACAACAGGATCTATGTAC
>NW_017149332.1:0-277 GCF_001652005.2 Ceratina calcarata | reverse complement strand
TATTATAACTAAATCCCGTGTTAACAGTCCGCCTATTCGAGTGATCCCACCCTGGGGAACACGCAAAACCCGGCCGTGAGCACTCTCATTTCCTCTCTGGTCGTATAAAAAAACAGTGTTTAAATTGCATTAATTAATTTTGTTGTGCAGTGTATGTATATTGATCAAGGTTAGTACTTATAAAAAATATTTATAAACTTCAATTAACTTGTGTTAAAAATACGTATAATGGTCGATCCTCACAGAGCGTGCGATGCGATGCGATGCGCTGCGTTTC
>NW_017149330.1:1778-3767 GCF_001652005.2 Ceratina calcarata | reverse complement strand
ATATTAGCCTACTACAATCTTTGGTTACTTCACTTTTGTTCCGATAATACAATTAATTGCAATAATCATACATGATCAAGTTTTAGAAGACAAGCCTAGATTTAAATTTCTAAATTGCTGTTACAAACATTTTATTTTGCATAATAAAATTGTATTCTGTGCAGGTATGCAATTACCGAGGTGTACTAGACGCAAGTTGGAGGACTACGTTTCAAAACTTACATTCTCACTAACATTATAAAAAAACAACGTAGTTATAATTGCAAAATAAGATCTATCCGAATATTAAACATATAAATAGAAGTTACTGAAAATGCATGAACTCATTTATGAAGAGTATTCATCAAGAGATTGGAGATCGATAAGAATGATTACAAACCGAATGCCGAACGTTGTCTTTAAGAGGGTTTTAGAAAATCAGCAAACGCTAGTGATGGACGACTTATTTTTAGTATTGAAGCGAACGTATTCAAGAAGTAATTTGCACCAAAACAATACAAGTAAGTCACTGTTTTACATCAAATCAAACGCAATGAATCCCAATTAATAAATTTATTAAAACCATAGAGCTACAAGAGAATGGATATCGATAGGAATCATTACAAACCGAGTGTCGAGACTTCGACGTCTTAGAAAATGAACAAACAAAATAGAGAATGTAACAAGCGAATAAAAAAATATTCGGGAAGTAACTTGCACCAAAGCAGGACAAGTAAGTCACTATTTTACACTGAATCAAATAAAACTGACTAATGATATATCTGCTACAACCAAAGCTACAAGAATTCGGACATTGATAGGAATTACTGAAAACCGAACGTTAAACATTTTTAGGAACATCTCGGAAACAAACGGTAGTGCTGAACGCTCGTTTTCATTATTGAACCGAATAAGAAAGTATTCAAGAAATAATTTGTACCAAAAGCAAGACAGGTAAGTCACTGATTTACATTGAATAAAATATAATCGACTAAATTAATACGGTTTCTAAAATGAAAGCTACAAAATGAACCTCAGTTATTAATCATTTTTAATTTTTCAGGAAAACTTAATTGATACGCAAATAAATGGCAAATGCCGAAAATAAACAAAAAATGGGATAGAATACAATACTATTTATTTGACACGCAGACGTTTTATTGAGAGAGTGTTTGCTTGTACGATTGTTCGAATGTCGTAAAGTAATATTAGGTGAAGACATGCTCTGGTAGGCCAATCGTCGAAAACGTTGATAAAATCATGGAAATCGTCGAGTCAGACCGACATGCGAGCACTTATTCTATTGCCTAGGAACTAAAGGTTAGCCAGAAAACCGTTTGGAACCATTTGCATAAAGCTGGTCTCAATAAGAAGCTCGATGCGTGGGTGCCACACGAATTGACGCAAAAGAACCTTTTGGGGCGAATTGATGTCTGTGATTTTTTGTTGAAGCGTAACGAAATCAACCCATTTTTTAAGAGGATGGTGACAGGGGATAAAAAATGGGTCACATACGAGAACAACACGCGAAGAAGATCGTGGTCCAACAGCGGTGAGCCAGCCCAAACGATCGCCAAGCCCGGATTAACGATCAAGAAGGTTTTACTGTGTGTTTGGTGAGATTGAAAGGGAATCCTCCACTATGAGCTGCTTTTATCGGACCAATCACTCAATTCGGACATATACTGTTAACAACTGACCAGATTGAAGCAGGCGATCGACGAGAAGCGTCCAGAATTGGACAATAGGAAGGGTGTTGTTTTCCATCAAGACAACGCCAGACCGCACACATCTTTAACAACGCGCCAGAAGATCCGAGAGCTTGGATGGGACGTTATATCGAACCCACCGTATAGTCCAGACCTGGCACCAAGCGATTATCACCTTTTCAAACATTTGCAAAATCTTCTTGATGGTAAAAAACTGGCTTCAAGAGAGGCCTGTGAAAATGAGCTGGTCAAGTTTTTTACCACTAGGGACGAGGATTTCTTCAATCGCGGAATTATGAAA
>NW_017149330.1:0-920 GCF_001652005.2 Ceratina calcarata | reverse complement strand
ATACAAGTGTTATATATCATTTTGTAGCTTTTGGAGAGTTATTTAATATTTACCTACTAGTTACAATTAATTTATTGATAAATAATAAATGTATATTTTAAAATAAAAGTCCTTCATTGAACTTTTTGTACCATTTTTGCTCTGTACGAACTGAGACGATCTCTTGTCCTCTCCCACTTCGCATATTTTCTTTGTCGCTTCAGTAGCTCTAAACTAACTCTCTTGCTTCCAGTAAGGACGTAAAAGTACTCGAATTTGGAAATTTTCCACCATTTTAATAAAACCAAAAAATAAATAAATAATCAATAAATTAATTAATTGTAACTAATACGTAAATAGGGTGTTCTTCAGGGTAACTGTTGGTATAATCGAAAAGAGAATGATTCTACAAGAAAATATGAATCGAAAATATAAAACGCAATATTTTCCTAAGAGGCTTTGTTTTTGAGATAATCGACTTTCAGTTTTCCCCAGGTACGTAGACACTTGATCGTGTCTCATTATAAAGGATCTCACTGCAGATCATTGTCTCGATTGTTTATGTTCATGAATACTTCCATTGTCACGACAATCTTGTTGTGGATCATTATCGCAGATCAAGTTTGTTTTTATAGTACTGAAAAGTTAAGAATACGTAATGAAATAGGATGTTAGACTAACCATACCTGTTGCTAATCTGATGCCAATCTGCGTACATTTTGCTAACAGGGCATAAACTTTATTATTACAGAAATCGTATTGAAAATGTTGCTCATTCTGCCTAACACATGATTCTGTTCCTCTAATTTTCCTATGAACGCTTGCTAACGTCCTGTCATCCTAATACATGAAAGATTGCAATAATTTTTTCTTTTAATTGCTCGCAACTCGTCATTTCTTCAGAACATATTAGAAGAATAGAAATTCAGAATTTCCTATGT
>NW_017149329.1:0-277 GCF_001652005.2 Ceratina calcarata | reverse complement strand
GATTCGTGTTACACGAGAAACTCTATAAGAATCACGTGATGGATATTGCAAAACCTGAAAAAATTTTTTATTTGTTAAATATTTTATTTTAGTGTAATTATTACATAATTACTTTCTTTAATCAGACAAATCGATTGTTACAGGTATAGCCGTCGCAGGCTCTCAAATGCCCGATCTAACGTGGTCACCGATGCAAGAATAGCTCGTTCTCGTTTATCCTACCGAATCATGCCAAAAGCTTACTTAAACAATAATTATTAATATAATTACAACGTTA
>NW_017149328.1:0-277 GCF_001652005.2 Ceratina calcarata | reverse complement strand
GATCTTATACTGACCGAGCGATAGGCGATACGGCGCGTATGGTCCTTTGTGATCAGTATCAATAATACAAATAATAATAATAATAATAATAGTAGTAATAGTAGTAATAGTAGCAATAGCATTAATAGTAATAGTGGTGATCGTGGTAATAGTTGTAGTAATTACGGTAATAGTAAATAGTAATGATCGCGGTGATCGATGATCTTGACGAGGATTTATCATGATTATTATTATTGTTAATATTATTATAGTCTATTGACAGTAATATAACATGTAA
>NW_017149327.1:0-277 GCF_001652005.2 Ceratina calcarata | reverse complement strand
TTTTTCCATAAAAAGAGTGAAAGAGAAATGCGTTTAAAATTTCTTTTACCGCGTTGCGTTTTCGACAATTTT
This sequence comes from Ceratina calcarata, assembly GCF_001652005.2. NCBI lineage: Eukaryota > Metazoa > Arthropoda > Insecta > Hymenoptera > Apidae > Ceratina > Ceratina calcarata. The sequence continues at coordinate 205 of NW_017149327.1, read as the reverse complement.
CAATGTTCAAATCGTTGCTATTCAATTTTTCATATTTTAATCTATAAAATATAAAAGGCCTTGAATATCAAATATATGTGAATAAATTCGTTGCTTTAAAAGAGGCATAGAATTATATAAAAAGAACAATTTATATTGACCGAAAATTTAATATCGATTTCTTATTTAATAATATTTTTTATAAATCAATGTCGCTTTTAAACGA
>NW_017149326.1:0-277 GCF_001652005.2 Ceratina calcarata | reverse complement strand
GTAGTATACAAGTCGACTTATATGCATCTAAGCCGAAGGTACCTAGAAAGTGGCTAAAAAAGAGAGAAGATGGCGCCGAGAGGACCGGACGCGTCGCGAGTTGCTCCCGAGTGAAACAGTGAAAATCGAGGAAATACATAAGTGAAAATTGTGAGTGTAGGATCAATCGACGCGGAAAGTGATTCGAGGGCACTGTGTGAAAAAACGCGAAACAAATATTCTGAATTAAACGAAAAATCGGACTTTGAAAAATTCAGAGCACGCGGAACGCCGTCTC
>NW_017149325.1:0-277 GCF_001652005.2 Ceratina calcarata | reverse complement strand
GTAAACATTGTAACCAAAACCCATAGTACTGTAGCCGCTGTGCCACCGGGGGGGGGGGACGAGGACGGATGGCTACTGCAACGAGGAGGTTTGAGGAATCTCGCTCCATTGATCAATATACAGTCCGCTAAAACACCTGCGAGCGGTAGCTACTCGCAGATAATACGTCGATAACACGAGTACTCGTGTTCAATACGTATTTTCTATATTACAGAGAATAAACGTGAGCTGACAACTGACGGGACCAGCAGAGCGAGAGCCGGGTCGCCGTCCAGCT
>NW_017149324.1:0-277 GCF_001652005.2 Ceratina calcarata | reverse complement strand
GCATTCACACACACACACACACACACACACACACACACATGGGTTACTGTGAGATTGAAGATTCGATTCTCACAGGGATGAATGAAGATGAGTGAAAGATCAGTGATAAGAAGAAAATATTTAATTGTAAACGAGTTTTTTTCCAGGGCCAAAAGGCTGAAGTATAAAACGTATTCTAGCCTATGTAGAAGAATTTATAATAATTAGATTAGTTAGATTAATTAGAACAATTAGAATAATGGTATAGAATATGTAATAATATGGAATATTGTAGAGT
>NW_017149323.1:0-277 GCF_001652005.2 Ceratina calcarata | reverse complement strand
CATGTAAACGTCGGAGACTTCGAGGGGCCCCAGTGAAATTTTGTCTAGCTCAAGAAATCGAGGACCAAATGTACGGGTCAGACCAGTCGCTGTTCGTCCCGAAAGGTCAGTTTTATGGCCTTTGCGGCACTCCTCGAAAATATCGCACAAAACGATATTTTTCCTGAACGCCGCACGCCGCATGCGAGCTTTCTGTCGGAGATTCGAAGGTATTAATACTGGACAAATATTTATATTTTGAATATTATGGGAGATAGTCCACATTTGTTTGACGAAG
>NW_017149322.1:0-277 GCF_001652005.2 Ceratina calcarata | reverse complement strand
TTTATACTTGCTATACACTCTATGGGATATTCTTTTACGGTTATTTTCTTATATTACGAATATCGTCTCGAGGACGAAGGACAATGTAATTTATGTTCAACTCGTGGAAAGCCTGTACGGTGAACTTTACTTAAGAATATGCCTCTTGCTCGATCCTTTTAAGGAACTTCTGGAGGAATGAAGAGGAAGAAGTATCTGGGGAAGATTCTTTATATTGTATAATTGAAACTGACAAGGGGATGAGATCGGTTTTAAGGGAATTTTATAATACATTTAA
>NW_017149321.1:0-277 GCF_001652005.2 Ceratina calcarata | reverse complement strand
CGGAAATGGGAAGGACCGGGGACCTCTCGCGAATTACACCCGGCCCCACCCCCGCAGTACCACTGTGGTTCATAGACGATGAAGCACTGGAGAAAGAAATGACCATGTGCCAACAATATGCATACCTGTATAAGGGGAATGCATATTCACTTAGAGAATATTCATCACTCGGTAGAGGAGCCATCTCCTACCGGGGATACGTCAGTAGATAAAAGGCAATAAGAACATAGAATAAATAACATATAATAAATGAGACATTTAATCCAGTGTACAGACA
>NW_017149320.1:0-277 GCF_001652005.2 Ceratina calcarata | reverse complement strand
CTTCCATTCTGTTCGATGACCTTTTGCCATCTTTCTAGTAACTTTATTATCCCTCGCTCATAGAATTTCTGGTCCTTAATAGCAAAAAACTTTCTTGCCTTTATGAAAATAAAAAAGTAAAATGTGTCGAAAATACTTATCTCTGCACTCTATGTTAAAACTGACCGTAAAGTGACAGTTGTAAACAAAATTACACTAAATTGGTTTCTATAGTGACCTAAGAAAAAATTCTAACATTGACAAAAGAATAACGAAAGAAATATAACGCTAATTACTG
>NW_017149319.1:2435-3459 GCF_001652005.2 Ceratina calcarata | reverse complement strand
GTATGTCAAATACAAATTAGAGATTTTATATTTCGTGCTTAGACACATTTTTTACCAATGAATACCGAGCAATTTCACTCAACTGATGTGAAAAATGAAATAGAAGTAGCAAAATTACGTTCCTCCTGAGATAAGATAAAAACAATGCTACTCGTCAGTAGCACTACAACGATACCCCAACCGCAAAAAACCAACCGACCAAGTGATCAATAGCTGAGAAAAACTAGAACAAATACGAGTGTCCTCCATCGCGCGTGGACAAATCGTAACCATCGGGTTTCCCCATTGCTGTGTGAGCATCGTTCGCTCTATTCGGAGTTTGAGAAAAGGGGTTAGATCGTAGCCGCATATTGCGTAAGGGGACCGCGCACACGTCGATAGATCGTCCGGACTATGACGCAGTATGGTGGCATGGCGGAGGCTCTATGATTCATTGGGCGGAGAGACAGTCCATCGGTTACGCCGTTGCCGCAGTCCTTCATCCACGGCTTATCCCTTTCTCGCCCCCTGCGACCGGGTCCACCCCATGGGGGCAACCGGGCACCGACAAAACGTGCCATCTAGCGCGACATATTGCGTGCGATCCCAAAAGAGACCGAAAACGAATGGCCGGAGGGGCCAGGAAGACGTTTTCGGCCTGGCTATCGCGCCCGGTCCTAAGATTCTCCCGGCACAGAGCCGGAGGACCGGGAAGTCCTGGCTGAATACGAAACGGGCGCCATTATTTCCGGAAGTTCCGCGAGCTCGCTAAAGCGTGTAATTTCGCGACACCGAGGACGGAAAAGCCAAGAGCTTCTACTCGCTTGGCTCCCCGGTTTATATGGGGGACGAATACGTGCGCGAGCGGAATTTTTAAAGCACCATCGAGAGACATTCCTCGCATTTTTGGCTCTTTAAATCATCGCAAGACGTATATTTGTCCTCCGGATCTGCCTGTGGATAAAGTGTCCCGTCGAATGGCGCGAAGTAGAGCGGCATGAATGAGGTCGTAATTTCTCGTGCACAAACCACTTTCTAAGTATTA
>NW_017149319.1:0-622 GCF_001652005.2 Ceratina calcarata | reverse complement strand
TTTAATACGTGACATATGACTAATAGTTCACAAATTTCCAGATTAGTTCACAATGTTTAAAAATACACATGTTTAAAAACAGCGCATCTCCTACTATTGGCTATGCTGAATCATTGATCAAATTAATCGAAACTTGGTGAAATTATGAACTATTTATATTGATTAAATTCTTTCCATCTGCGTAATCAATTCTTTTCGTCAATGTGATCATGAGTGTAGAATCATGTCCTTTGTGAAAATCGCACTTTCGTCGGTGACCCGATTCCGAGTCCTATCGCGGAATATGGCATCGACGTAATCAACGAGCAAGAGAGCGAACGGTGTACGTGTTCTGAATTCGCGACGAAGCAAGTTTTAAATTGCAACGCGGAATCCTGCGGAGGCCAGGTTACGTGTGCCCGAGGAGAAGCCTTGCAAGGTCGGGCTAAGCCTGGAACTCGGTTGACCCCGTTGCAACGGCGCCGTTTGATTCGCAAATCCTGCGCCATTCCCGGCCTCGCTTCGGTGCACGCTTCGAATCAGAAATGCGCACCGAGGGTACGTCTAGCACAGTTTTCTTCGTATCGCGAAAATCTAGTTGACAACTGAGTCCCGTCCCAGTTAACGCGTACCTGAGGTCCGC